>NC_143567.1:79415000-79722250 GCF_054136105.1 Typopeltis vanoorti
TGCAATAATCATAATATTCGTATGGGATTTTTCCCCTGGGACAAAAAAGCCAAGTTTCTGGGTGGAAAAACCCTTTATCTCCGTATGGTAGAGGGTTTTTCCCTGTATGGAAAACTCACCTTTAGTCGAAAAAGACCAGATAAAGGTTCCTCACATCATAGACGAGAATCGAACCTAGGTCTTTCCGACCAAGCTACGGAGGCTCTAGGGGTTGCAATGCGAATCAGTCAATCAATGTGAGCTGTTTACAATGAAGTTATCCTGATAGTGATTCTCTAATTATTAACGCCAAACTGGGCTTAACGTTAAGTTAGACTTGCTAAAATTAAAAAACAGAATTAGAGAATTACTGAAATTTCAGATTCTTATGCATGTGTCAATAAGGATTATATTGACACATGCATAAGAATCTGATTCATGATTATATAAACAAATATAATCCATGAAGAATCCTCTTCATGGATTATATTTGTTTATATAATCCATGAAGGTTATTTTCTTTTGATAGCTTTTCTGCCATTTTGCATTTTTCTTCTAACCAGTTATTCTTGTCCTTTTAACTAGTTTCTAATTTCTCTGGTTAATCTATTATATTCATTTCTGTTATAGTTCTGTTTTACTTTCATACTTTTCCTTTGATCGCTTAACCTTTTTACTTCATTCGGGATCCAATCCTTTTTACTTTCTCTTTCTGTGTAACCTATTGTTTTTTATGCCGAATTTAATATTATTTCCTTTAATTTGCACCAATGTTCTTCTTCGATGTTTATATTCTGTTTTGGTTTTTATCTAGTTCTAGTTGATATTTTCTTAGAATATTGTTGTCTTGTAGTTTTTTTTACATTCAGTCTCCTTTTTGACTCTAAAAGTGCTTCCAGATTTTAACTTTATTTTTAGGTTTGCGATTACTAGCTTATGGTCTGATCCACAATTTGCAGAGAAGGATCTGCAGTTTAGGATACTTGATTTCCATCTTTGGTTTACAATAATATAGTCTATCATTTTCTTGGTTTGTCTGTCTGGTGATATCCATGTCCATTTTCTTTGGGATTTTGGATATTTAAAGAGAGTGTTGGTTATTGTTAGTCTATTATTTGAGCAGAAGTTTAGCAGTCTTTCGCCACGTTCATTGCTTTCTCCATACCCGAACTTTCCGATTACTCTTGGTCAGGTATCCCTGTCTTTGCCTACTTTTGCGTTTAAGTCCCCCATTACAATTAGGAGATCTTGACTTGATGTCTGCTGTACTGCTTTTTGCAAATCTATATAGAACTCCTCAATGTCTTCTTTTGATGATGTCGAAGTTGGTGAGTATACTTGAATAATAGTTAGTGATCCGATTGATGTTTTAAATCTTGCTTTAATTAGATATGTGAAGAGCCAAAGGCTTCAATTCGGCGACATATAACTTGTTTAAGTTAAGGGATATTACATCCCATATAGTTTCTTAGCCGAATAAGAAACTGAAAGAGTTTCATGCCGAATATAGTAAAAACTATATATAAAGTTCGGCGATTCCAAGCGTAAGCAAATACCTGGATACTGCAGCACTGATCCCAAAGGGTAGTGCAAGCTGGGGCAACTCGTGGTAGAGGTGGTTTGCTTTAATTATTCTAGGTGAGATAGGATTGTAGGACAATAGAGAGTTTTGAGCCTTTGGTTTTAATATAAGTGCTACTCCTTGTGTTTGTTGTCCTCCCTGCCTGAAGTTAAGATTTTGTACTGTCCATGGTGGAATTCTCCTTTTCCAGTCCATTTGGTTTCGCAGAGTCCAATCACTTCCCATCGGTAGTTGTCTAATTCATGCAGTAGTATTTCCAATGCTCCTTCCTGGTGAAGAGTTCTTACATTCCATGTTCCTATGCTTGTTATGTTTTTCCTGTCTATTAGGTGATGTTTTGTTCCAATGGCATATTTTTCGCCTTCACTATCTTGGTTCCCTAATAGTGGGCGCGACCCTTGTTTGACCGGGCGATGGTCAAGCCGGCATGTATCTTTAGGTTGGTTAGAGTTCATTCGGTTTCAATGGTTAAGTTTTCGTCAAGTGTCAACCACCACTCGACCTGAATTCAGCCGCTTTTTTTTAGTAGATAGTGGAAATTACAGTTTGAGAGGAAAGAGACCCCCCTCTCCCTCGAGTTGCTCTAATAGCACTGGGGGGGGGGGAGTAAGAAGTAAGAGAGAGTAGAGGGAAAGAAGAGTAGAAGACCAGTCTCCAGATATGATATACCAAGTATATATTGTATGAAGTAAGATCAGGTCTAGCTTGGGTATTTCGGGTTTGCCATGCCCGTACTCACCAATGTGAGCCCCTGAGACATACCTGGTTGTCATAGATATATTCATGCCCATTTTGCCTGGCTGACTGAATTAACAGTTCAAAATGTTTAAGCACGCGTCTCTTGAAAGCACCGATGCTAAATTTTGCTTGGACGTCGAATTCGTAGTGCAACTCACGAGAAAAATTCCAAAAATCCGTAATTTTTGAATGCACTCGGTTCTCCCCCCCCCCCAAAAAAAGTTTGAAAATTCAGGCCTCACTTCCGGTAGGTAATCACTCAACACTTATGGGACACTGAAAGCTGTGTGAAAGAGAATGTATTCTCCATGCGTGACAGTACGTGACTGGTAAGCGAAGCTGAGTAAAGTGAACTGTTCCGCATATGCGAAAATAGGCGTAACTGACAGTAACAGGGAGAAATGAGAATAGATAGTACTTTTCGGTGCTCTAAATGTCGGTCCTAATGAGTTTCACCCAAAGCATAGAGAATAGAATTCAAGTAACTTTAATACATTCAATGTTGTAATTAATAGTTACGGTGTTATATTATATTTATTGATTGTTGAGAATCACTGAGTACTATTATTGCAAGAATCATTAAGGCCAAAATTCGGGACACAGTGTCTTATTCATAATGTCATATTATGCATTGAATAGCGTTAGTCGCTTTTAATCGAGAGACGTATTTAACAGAACACAAACTTGCCAAATTTTGAAGTTTTAATTCCAATAAATTGAACTTTAAAAGCAGAGAAAATCACTCCTAGATCGTCGTTATCTTCTTCTTCAACTGATGTAGACTAGCTCTATCGTGCTAGGTGGCAGAGATATTTTGATTTGGGGAGAATACGAGCATGTAACATGTATGAATATTAATTAATATGGTGTCATCCTGAATACACAGTAATAGGAACAGTTGTTCAGCTAAATCGTGATTATATATCCGAAGGGAAGAATATAGGTTTCTCTCTGTTTGCATGTACCATAAGTTTGTCATGAAATCACCTGTCCAACAACGAAGAGAAGAGAACTATGGAAGAATTTGGAATTCCCAACAAAACCATAAGAATAATAAAGAATTTATATGAGAAATCTGAAAGTGCAGTACGAATGGAGGACACTTTAACCAACTGGTTCAACACAGAGAGCGGAGTAAGACAGGGATGCAATCTGTCACCAGACCAGTTCAATCTTACACTGGAAGAAGCAACCAATAAGGCCTTAAACAAAGAAGACTCCGGAATCAAAATGCATGGGGAAAATGTGACAAATTTAAAATTTGCAGACGACATTGCATTACTTGCAAGCACAGAAGAAAATCTACAGCGAATTTCTGAAAAAATAAAGGAGGAGTGTATAAAATCTGGATTAAACATAAATATAGACAAAACAAAAATTATGCAAATAGGAAAAAGAAGCACCAATCTGAAAATTGAAATTGATAGTAAGAATCTAGAGCAGGTAGAAAACTTCACCTACCTTGGAGGAGTTATTGAGTACAATGGTGAAATTATAAAAGATACAAACAGAGGAATCAGTCAAGCATCCCAAACTTTTGGAAGACTAAATAAAATATGGAAGTCAAGAGACATCAAACAAGTAACAAAAGTAATAATCTATGAAACAATGGTCCTCCCAATACTTTCTACGGAAGTGAATGCTGGAATCTCAAAAAGGCTGAAGATAAAAAATTATTAGTTACTGAAATGGGTTGGCTAAGAAGATTACTTGGAGTATCTCTGCTGGATCGACTAAGAAACGACTAAAACAAGAAATAACAATAATAGACAAAATCCAAGAAAGAAGACTGCGATGGTTTGGCCATGTGACCAGAATGGGAACAGAAAGACTACCATCTAAAGCCCTGAATACAACGATGGAAGGTAAAAGATCCAAAGGACGTCCCAGAATTAGATGGATAGACAAAATAAAAGAGGACCTGAAAACTAAATCACAACAAGCGACACCAAACTGGACAGAATTTTTCGGACTCTCCCGGACAGCCAGAAGTGGAAAGAGTTCATTCGGCCTCATCATCATCCACATAGATGATGGAAGAGAGAAGAAGAACCAGGTATGTACAGTAAGTATGTAACATGACCGACTGCAAGTCTAGTTGGTAGAATGATAGCCTGTCCGCTCTCCAATCTGCATGCTAAGGAAATGAATCCAACTATGGCATGAATGTTTGTATATGATTGAAGGTTATTGATGATTTTCATCGTGCGGATGGGACCACTATGATCCTGCTTATACAGTATAAAGTCTTGAAGTGGCATGAAAGAATCAATTTTTTGGTCTCCAGATCGAGCAGCTATTTAGTATGCTAGCCCATCTAGCATACTAAATTAACTGGAAACTTATCTGCTGGTAACTCACAAAATTTTTGGATTTAAACACTCCTCTTGAAAACTTATCGATCCTAGAAGTGAATGGACCTTCATTTTTATTATAACATACTAAAAAAAAACAAAAAAAAAACAGGAACTTAACTTATTTATATTTTTCAGATACACAACAAGGCGACTTACTACCTAGTTACCAGCCCAGTTAGCCGAGAGGTTAACGTACCGCTCTCCGTCCAACAAACTGGGGAATTCCAATTCCACTGTATGTACGTATTGTGATTTCCCGTAGGTAGGAGATAGTTTCATTGACAGGTGTAAGCCCAGCTTACCGGACATGAAATGACTTGCAAAAGTTCCAGGATTTCCGAATTATGAAAATAAAATAAAAATAAAAAAAATAAATACAAACATAAAACTTCTTATTCCGCCTATGGTACACTACCTTTCGTGACCGGGAGTCATTAAAAAATGCATAATATGACACTGCGCTACAGATTTTAATATATGAAATAATGCAGTAATGCGCAGAAGAGCGATTTCCTATATACACAAAGTACCCAACAGTGTTGGCGTTAGATATCAGATTGGGAAGAACTGATTTAATCTCCAGAAAGGAAAAGAGGCCTCTAGATCTAATCCGACAAAACTGAGGTAACAAATAAGGATTCTAAATGAGAACGTTTTAGCTAGTTGTAAAACATATTAATTAAAAATTGAAAAAAAAAAATTTCCTTGATTTTCCTGGAATAACATATTCCAGATAAAGCGGGTTGAGTTGAATTAAGGTGGCATTCAATTCGTCAAACGATTTACCCCGCCCACCTGTCATTATTATTTTTCTGAGACAAATATTTCATGTAAAATAGTTTTGGTGCTCTAAGGTCTTTGTTATAAGAAAACGCTACTACTAAACACTTACATAGGCATCCACTCAACTATGTCGCCATAGGCGTTTTGATTGTTTCCTCGTATTCTGACGGCAAAACACACAGGGCAGTAACGAGAGAGAGAGAGAGAGAGTACAGGCACCAAGCTGTCTAGCATCGTACAGAGATAGGGGGGGGGGGGGTTAAACGCCGTTAGATTACCGCAGAAAGAAGTCATGGACATAGATCACACAGAGGTGCTTAAACTTCTTAAAGCAATACCAACCAACATTCTTTTCCAAATAATATAGAGCTTGTTTCAGTAAAGAATTATTATTTCTTTAGAATATTTATGCATGCATTCATACCCAAAGTGAAATAGGCAGAGTGAAATGTTATGTAAAATTTTATAGTTTTTTCCTATAGTACATTTTGCACTGTGGGTGGACTAACGATTTATATATATTCATCAATTACATTTCCTTGTATTTATTGTTTTACATAGTCTGGAAACCCTACTTTAGAGACAAACATGGAACTTTTTCAAGCCACTTCAGGCCCCCAATAAGCGAGGAGGCAGTCTCACACTGGGAGATTATTATTATTATTATTATTATTATTATTATTACGGGAAACTCCAAGGAGTCCTTAGACTCATCGAGGGAGGCCCTAAACATCATGTCAACAACTATTCAGCTTCCACACAGTATCTATCATACCTTGCCTTGAACCCACTCACAGTCATGGCACCCACAACAGACTCTGGCAACTTACTCCACTCATTCACTACTCTCCATGCAAAAAACCCAGTTCCAACACATTTGCTAACCACACTCTTACCAAGTTTCAATAGGTGGCCCCTAGTCCTCCCACCACCAGACCTGTTCTGAAAAATATCCTCTGAATCAATCTTATAGAAACCCTTCAGTAATTTGAATGTCTCAATCATATCACCCCTCCTCTGCATATCAACCAATGTCTGCAACCCACAAATCCTCAAATTCAGTAACAAGAATTCAGTAACAAATTCTTTGTTACTGAAGAACAAAGTATTCTTCAGTAACCAAGTGATTTGATGAGCTAATTTAGCCACTTTTGCAATGTGCACCCTAAACTTCAACTCCTTATCCATCAACACACCCAAATCTCTGGCTTCGTCAACCTCCTAGAGTACAGTTTCACCAATGTGATATACTGCTGCTAATTTTTTAACCCCAAAATGCATAACCTTACACTTTGAGACATTAAACTGACATCCATTCTCATTAGCCCAAACTACCAATCTATCCAAATCATCCTACAAAATTTTGACAACATGTGTATTCACTATTGCTCTCCCCAACTTGGCATCGTCAGCAAATAAATGAATAATTCCTCACGGATCCTTTCTTATATCATTAATGAACAAATTAAATAACAGTGATCCAAGAACAGAACCATGCAGCACACCAATAGTAGTAACAAGCCTTCTTTTGGACTCCACTCCTGAATAAACTACTCTCTGATATCTCTCTGTCAACCACCCTCCTGTACATCTTACCAACCCTATATCCATCCCCATATGCTGCAGTTTGCTGATTAGAATTCCATGTGGTATCCTGTCAAAGACCTTAGCAAGGTCCAGCAGTATGACTGTAAACCCATTACCCTTATCCAGCTCAGCCGTCACTGTGTTAAAACGTGAGCAAGTTAGTGAGGCATGATCTACCCTTCACAAAACCATGTTGTCTCCCGTACAGTATCCTGTTATTGTCTATCCATTCCTGTATTCTTTTCTTGACTACTTTCTCCAAAACCTTGACAACGACTCCTGATATGCTGATCGGTCGATAATTTGCAACAGCAGTCTTGGAACCTCCCTTATGTAGTGGTACTATTTTCCCCTCTTATGAAATTCATCTTCCACCTAAAAGCAATCACAAATATCCATTCCAATGGATGGATTCGAATCCATTCCAGTCTGTTGGCTGGAGAACGGGTACGCTAACAACTCGGCCAACCAGGCCGGCACATGAATTAGTTTTCCCTTGCTACTGTTATGGGTTAGAATTTCAATTAATTCATTCTCGACAATTAAAAAAATAATGCTATTTAAGTAACGGCTTCTAACCAGTAGACAGCTTCCTGTTTTCTCAGTAACTTTGTGAAGAATGGGGAACAGTAGTTAAGGAAATGAGTGAAGACAATCATAAAAGGTTACGTTCCGTTACTTGTATAGGTACACCACTCATTGTCATGATAATCGAAGTTGGAGCCGTTTATGGCATGTATACTTACTTCAGGCATAATTTTTCTTTGGGTTAGTTTTGCCATTAAATGATACATGGAAACTGCAAATTTTAATATCACATTTAAATTCCTTAAAAAACAGGAAAAGAAGCGCAGGAAAGAAATCGTCGTCATTAAAACGGAATTATAACAAAAAAAAAAAAAGAAGAAGAAAGAAAGAAAGAAAGGAAATGCTTTCAGTAATCTTGAATGTAACACTGATTTAAAAATGAAATGAGCGTACGGATTTAATTAAGTAAATATTAAACACAGCGTCTAATAATTGTTTAGATACAATCCACTTGGAAATTACTCGAGTTGAATGTTCGATTGTCGATATTTCCGTTGATATTAGCGAGAATTATCATGAGCTTGTTATAAACTTATGTTATTCAGAGAACCGTATCGAGTAGTGGGACATATTTTTTGTCCCACTACTCGCTAGATTGCTTATGTTATATAAGAATATAAGCACTTTAGATAAATAACTTTAATCTGCAGAAACCGGCCGCTGCAAATGGACCAAATGAACAAAGACCAAATTTTATTATGAAATTCAAGTAGCAGACAGTTTTTACTACCACTTAAAAGATTTCCGATAAATTTTTACTATAAAAATTTCATCCAGGCACAGCAAAGTCATTGTTATAATTTAGAAAAGTTTTGCACCTTTGTTTCCCTTGAAAATGAGCAGACTGAAACAAAAACCGAGAAGACACACTTTTATAAGGATGACACATAATGAATATAAACAAAATCCATCAGAAATCAAGGAATAACTGGCGTAACAGATGCAGAGACAAAATGAATAAAACTAATGTGACGCCTAATAATGCTCAGTTGCTTTCTAATAACATCCATCTATTCACTCTTTCATACCAAAATTCATGTGCTGAGGAAATAATAGCTTTATTTATTATTTATTTGGGATTAAAAAATATATTTGGAATATTAATCACCCCAAGCGTTTTTTACTGGCTAATGACGAGTGTAAATCATATTAACTGATTGCCACTGGAAATAGTGTTGTAAAACCTAATATGATTTTAAAATTATCGGATGACACCTATAAATAAACGCGATGAGAATTCAATTTAAAAAAGAAAAGGCACTTAATTATGACACTGCACCTTAACTGGCGCAGATTCGTTATCATAAGGTAAATTATAATTAACTATAATCATGTTTCATTTTATGTAGCAAGTCATAGGGTTAAAATATACTTGAGAAATTTTCAAGTTGCTCTCCATTATGTGCACGGGATGTCTACATTGCTTAAAGCTATATTAGTATTATAGTGTATGGAATAATTCATGAGCAGGTGAGAGTTAAAATCTTATCACACGAATGGTTTTTTACTATTACCATTTATTTGCTTTTATTTAACGAATGCCATTATTTTACATTTACTTTAACAAAATTAGATTAAGGGATCGATCCAGACTTTCCCTAAAACTAATCATCACTTACCACAAAGAATTATATCTTGAAGTATATAAAGTTTTTAAAGTGGCGTGCATTTTCGCTATCAGGATATTAAACCTCTTAGTTACAAATTAGCATACAAAGTATCATAAAATGAAGGGGAGAATACAATTAAAGGAAGAAGGATATGAGGTTGAACTGTAGTGCATAACAGCTGGACGCAGGCACACTTCCATCCGTTATTCACTATCTTAAAAGGGAATAAGGTAATTTTTTTTTTTTTTCAAATTTAACACACACAAAGAAAACCTTATGTTTATCCATCAGTTTCCTCTGTGAGGAGAAACCTCTAGCTCAATCAGGTTCCATGACTTTAGATGGAAATGGATTCAAATCTTGTCTAGGATGCAGAATTCTGATAAGAATTTTGCAATAAGAACAGGTGGGATATCAGCACATATGAAATGTTCTGATAAGAAATGTTCAGCAGAGTTGGCTAGGCCCTTGACATGTTTCTATAATTCGAGTCTCAGCTCAGGAAAGAGACCACAGAAATGGAAAGAATGTATGATAGTACAAGTGCGGTAAATAAAACGATGTGTCTAACTACCACCCTATTAGTAGCTCTAGATTGGTGATGGTAGAGAAGATGGTAAGAACTCGTATACAGAAATGGGTTGATAGACAAGCTATATTTAGCAAAGAACAGTATGGATTTACTAAGGGGAGATCATGTTTTAGCAATTTGCTCATATATTATAATAATGTTACCACTAAGTTGGATAAAGAAGATGCACTATGATACTGTTAGTCTCTACTAAGGCATTTGATAGTATACCAAATGAAAAAGGGTGTTGTATAAATGGAGAGTATGGGACTGGAATGTAAACTACTGGCTTGAATAAGTGAGTGGCTGACGGACAGGTATCAGAAAGTGGTATAAGGGAATGTGAACTTGCCAGATTTCAGGTGACTAGTGGTGTGCCCAAGGATCAGTCTTTGGACCACTGTTGATTAATCTACACATTCGCTATATTAGTAATGGACTGACACAAGATCTCCAGTGTTTGCTAATAATGCAAAGATAGTCAGGGCAATCAGGGATGCTACTGATATACAGCACTTACAGAATGATTTGAATAGGATGGAAATACGGGCAAATGTTAATGGATATCAACTCAGTGTTGATAAGTTTAACCTTATGCACTTCGCCGTGTTCAGGTATCCAACAGTATATTATACTGGTGGGATTAAGCTACAACACACTGATGAAGCTGTAGGTCTTGGTGTTATGGTGGATAGAAATTTGGAGTTCAAAGGTCACATAACAAAATTTGCAAATATAACTCAGAGGATAAGATGTTGAAACGAATTAACATATAAGGATAAAATCGTTTTACCTCTTTAAGCGGTTTTGATATGATCGCACCTGGATTTGTTCTTCTAGGTTCAGCGGGGATAAATAAGTTGTGGAAAGGGAGCGAAATAGAGTTACGTTGGGATTATGGAATGTAGATTACGAGGACAGATTGAAAGCATGTGTACTGCAGCGCTGGTAAACAGGAGTGATGTAATATGGGTCTATAAACTTCTGAATGGATGTTGCAGGATATAGTCGTTTGACGAAATTTTTTGTTATGTGGAAGGTTCGGAAAGAATGTGGGAGAATCCATGGCAGTTAACGGGTAAGTGCTTTTTTTTTTTTTTTCCTTCCCACAGAGCAGTGAATGATAACTCTCCCTGGAGTTATCATTCAGAAGAGAGTGACTGAGTAAACTGCTTATCATGGAAGATTTAGACGGGTTATTTAGTAGCGAAGAGTGATACGTCATATTTGGCCTATTACTTGATGATATAAGGAAAAGCAAGGTATTATTGAAGACGGGGGGGGGTGATCATTATACCGGAAGAATGAAACGGCCGATAAATACAATGAGCACTAAAGTTTCTGAGTAATTTCGTGACAGTTACCTAAGGTAATAAGAGAGGTCCTTCGTATATCCTAGAGAGATTAGGAACTTGGATTTCTTAATATTATAGGAATTATTGAGTTACCGCATAAATTATCTAGGGCTTTTATGGGCTAGTGATGTGACCTAGGACTGATAAATAAGAGTAATGATAGAATTGATGATTAGAAACTTGACTGATGAAATTTTAAGAAAGCTAACTTTGCGGATACTTGGTAAGAAAGTTAGGTGTTAAACCACATACATAATTTAATGGAAGTGACAACACTGATCCAAAATATGTAACACTGGGAACATCTGAGTATAGATAGTTTTTAACTTCCTCCTCATGCATCTCTACAGATCCAATGTAATAGTAGTACTGTTCGCCATGTTAGACATACCTGGTTGATAGATCTTAGCAAAGGAAGCACTCATTTGAACAATCTGATCAGTTTCTGACACAGGAGTAATATCCGCATTCATAAAGTTATTCTGCCACATTCATTCTTTCTTTTACTTGTCATCATCATCAGTTGCATCAGTCTTGGGAGTAGTAGCTCAGCAGCAATTTCCTCCATTCCGCTGTCATTGGATTTCTTCTTAACCTCCTGGTAACTCCTCAAACCGGTGCTGTCTTTGACTGGGTCAAGAAAGCTTTTCCTTGGTCTGCCTCTTCTTCTTTTCACCTCAATTTTGCCTTCAGTTATTCTTTTCCCAAGTCCATCATGTCGAAGTATATGTCCAAACCACCTATCCCTTCTAATTTTGATCGATTTTATTAGAGTTCTTGTTTCGTTTATCTCTTTCAGGACTTGTTGGTTTGATTTTTTTTCTGTCCATTTTATTTTGTTCATGCGACGCCAGCACCACATTTCAAAAGCCTCCAATCTTCTTACATCTTCTCTGCCTAGAATCCAGGTTTCACATCCATATAGTGAAATGCTCCATATCAATGTATTTACTATTTTTTTTTTTCAATTGTAAGTTGAGGTTTCCTGTTAAAATGCTTTTCACCTTAGAGAATTGGGCTTTTGCGTTGTTTATTCTTGATCTTATATCTTCTCTTGTTCAGCCATCTTCTGTTATTAGGCTTCCTATATATTTAAAGTTTTTCACTTGTTTTATTTGTTCCCGCTGATGTCTATATGCTCTGTATAGATAATGATTTTGCCTGTAACAATGATTTGTCTTATCTGTGTTGATTTTCATTTTATATTTTTCAAGGTTATTATTTAGTAATTCTAGCATTGGTTTTAACGTTCTTGTTTTCTGCTACAAGGGCTATGTCATCAGCAAATCTTATACACATGACTTGCTCACCATTTATCTTTATGCCACTATTTATTTTATCTTTAGTTTCTTGAATGGCCTTTTCAATACATAAATTAAATAAAAATGGTGAAAGTATACATCCTTGTCTTACTCCACTCCTGATATTTATTATTTTCTCCTTATCATTGATTTTAATCCGTCCATTTTGATTTTTGTAAATTTAATAAATTATTTTCCTATCCCTCAAATCTATGCCAATATTAGTTAGACAATTTAGGAGTATTTGTTGGCTTACTTTATCAAACGCTTTCTCTAAATCAAGGAAGCAAATCTAAGTATTTTGACTAAGGTCTAATCTTCTCTCTTATTTTTGTTCTTAAACAGAGTATTGCCTCTCTTGTTCCTTTATTCTTTCTGAATCCAAATTGGTCTTCATCCAATAGACAATCTATTTTTGAATAAATTCTATTTTGAATAATTTTTAGTAGAATTTTGCTAACATGTGGGATTAAAGCTATCGTTCTAAATTGGCTGCATTTGTTTGCATTATTCTTTTTTGGTATTGGTATTATGGTTGATTTCATAAACTCCTTTGGTATTTCTCCTCTATCATAGATTTGGGCTATTAATTGATAGAGTAAGGTTTTTGTCTCATCACCTAGATTTTGTAGCAGTTCTATAGGAATATTGTCTACACCTGAACTTTTTCCATTACTCATTTCGGACAGGGCTTTATCAAATTCTTCTCGCATTATTGGGGGTCCTAGATTATCTTCATTTTGATTTTCTATGCTGATATCAACATCAAGTTCGTCGCCATTATAGAGATTTTCAAGATAATTCTTCCATTCCATTAATATATCCTCAGATTCTATTAGTAATTTTCCATTTTCATCTTTGATGGCATTGTTTTTGCTGTTCTTATTAAATTTGAAAATCAGTTTGTTAATTTCTTTATAGGCTTTCTCTATGTTTTCTTTTTTAAATAATTCATCTATGTTATTACACTGTTCTTCCAGGTATTCTTTTTTGGCTTGTCTACATTTTTTTGTAATTTGATTTTTAAGATATTTGTATTTGGCCACATCTTCTTTAACAGCATTTTTATATTTTCTTTTTTCATCCGTTATCCAATGTTTTCTTTTTCTGCATTTTTCAATAATTGATTTGGTGAATTTGTAATTAACTCTTTAATCATATTCCATTGGTTTTCAATATTATTCTGACTATTTATGTTTTCTGGAATGTTATGATCAGTTGCCTCTTGGTATCCTCTCTTTACTTCTTTACTCTTTAATTTTTCAAGGTTCCATCTTATTGGTTTGTATCTTTGGATTTGTTTCCTATGTTTCAGTTCTGTTTTCATTAAGACAAGGTTATGGTCACTACTAATGTCGTAGCTTTTGCAATTTTTTATTTGGTTTCTGTATCTTTTCTTGACCAATATATAATCTATTTGATATCTAATTGAATCCCCAGGTGCTTTCCAGGTGTATCTTCTTATTTTTGGCGCTTAAAATAGTGTATTTGTATAACTAACTGTTTTTGTGTACAAAATTCTATTAATTGCTTTCCTCTTTCATTCCTACGTCCAAGACCAAATCATCCTGAAACATTATCATTGCTCTCTTCACCCACTACAGCATTCCAATCTCCCATTATTTTTGTATTGTCTCTGTCTTTAAAGCTGCTCCAGGTGTCTTCCATTTCTTCATCGCTATGTTGTGATGTTGGCATGTAGACCATTATAATATTGAGGTTTACTGGTTCATTTTGAATGCTTATCGCCATGATTCTGTCACTATAGTTAATTATTGTAGTGATTAACTTTCCAACTTTTTTATGAAGCATTATTGCAACACCTGACTAGCCCTTCTTTTGTCCTGAATATATTATCCGAAATTCTCCACTCCAGAAATCACCCTGTCCCTCCCATCCCGTCTCACTAATGCCCAGAATGTCTATTTCAAGTCTTTCCATTTCTTTTTTCACATTTTCTAATTTACCTGGTTCTAGCATTGATGTTGATTTCTTGCATTCCATGTTCCAATATTCAGCTTATTTTTTGTCTTCATTTTTGAATAAGTACCAGGATTTCGTTGGCTGTCGACCTGAGAATATGAGAATAAATAAGTTGTGGAAAGGGAACGAAATAGAGTTATGATGGGATTATGGAATGTAGATTACGAGGACAGATTGAAAGCATGTGTACTGCAGTGCATACTTTTACTTGTAGTATAACGATAAAATTCTTATGGATTGCCTTTAGCCAATTTCTTTTCGTACTCCGATTGGCTTTCCATACAATTATTATTATTATTATTATTATTATTATTGTTGTTGTTGTTGTTGTTGTTCCGGGAAACTCCAAGGAGTCGACAGACTCATCGAGGGAGGCCCTAACATCATGTCAAGAACAACTATTCGACATTCACACAGTATCTATCATACCTTGCCTTGAACTCATTCACGGTCGTAGCACCCACAACAGACTCTGGAAGCTTATTCCACTCATTCACCACTCTCCAAGTAAAAAACCTAACTCTAACACCCCTGTCAACCACGCTCTTGCCCAGCTTCCATACATGGCCCCTAGTCCTCCCACCACCAGTCATATTTTCAAAAATATCTTCTGGATCAATCTTATAGAAACCCTTCAGTAATTTGAATGTCTCAATCATATCACCCCTCCTTCGCCTATCGTCCAATCTCTGCAACCCACAAATCTTCAACCTATTCTCATAAGGTTCATTCCATAGACCTTCTATCATCTTGGTCACTCGTCTCTGGATCCTCTCCACTTCCTCCCCATCACGAAGAAACTCTGGTGCCCATAACTGGGCACAGAAGTCCAGATGGGGTCTTATCAAGGCTCGATACAGAGGAACAACAACTTGTTTGTCTCTGCATGTTAAAGTATTTTTCAGAAGCCAAGTGATTTGATGAGCTGATTTAGTCACTTTTGCAATGTGCCCCCTAAACTTCAATTCCCTATCCACCAACACTCCCAAATCCCTGGCTTCATCAATCTCCTGCAGTACGGTTCCACCAATGCGATATACTGCTGCTATTCTTTTCACCCCAAAGTGCATAACCTTACACTTTGTCACATTAAATTGACATCCATTTTTCCTAGCCCAGTCCTCCAAACTATCTAAATCATCCTGCAACATTTTGACATCCTGTGCACTCACAATTGCTCTACCCAACTTTGCATTATCAGCAAACAAGTGAACACTTCCTCTCAAATCCTTTCCTATATCATTGATGAACAAATTGAAAAGCAGTGGTCCAAGAAGAGCCCTGCGGCACACCACTAGTCACAAGCTGTTTTTTACACTCCACTCCTGCATAAACCACTCTCTGGTATCTCTCCTTCAACCACCCTCCTATCCATCTCACCAACCCTATATCTATCCCCATCTGCTCCAGTTTACTGATTAGGGTTCCATGTGGTATCCTGTCAAAGGCCTTGGCAAGGTCCAGTAGTATCACTGTAAACCTATTACCCCTATCCAGTTCAGCCGGCACTGTGTTATAGAACGTGAGCAAGTTACTGAGGCATGAATCTACCCTTCACAAAACCATCTTGTCCCCCATACAATATCTCATTTTCATCTATCGAATCCTGTATTCTTTTCTTGACTAATTTCTCTAAGACCTTGACAATGATTCCTGATATGCTAATCGGTCGGTAATTTACAACAGCAATCTTGGACCCACCTTTATGCAGTGGAACTATTTTCCCCTCTTTCCACCCCCTCGGGACTAACCCAGATCCGAGACTCAAATTAAACAAAATGGTCACGGGTACTGACAATTCTTTAGCTGCTTCTCGTACGACACGAGCTGATATACCATCCAACCCCGGATGTATTGACATTGAGGTTTGCAATAGACTACTCACCTCCACTTCATTCACCACAATTCCCGTATAATCTACTGGTTTATTCGTTTCTGCAATGTCATCACCTGGATGATATACACTTGCAAAGTGTTCACTCAGTAACTCAACTATATCAACTGATTCAGTTACCTCCCTACCATCGGCATTCTTTAAAATCATTCTGCCATGTACATTTTTCCTTTTACTTGCTACATATCTAAAAAACTGTCTAGGATTCTCTTTAGTCTGCATGGCCAATGTTCTTTCGTAATCCTTTTTTGCTTTTCTTATCACACTCGTTACCCTTCTGGCCTGCACTTTGTACCGTTCATGTGCCTGCCGGTCACCTTTCTCCTTAAATTCCCTCCATAGTTGTTTCTTTTTTTGCAGCTCAAGCTTAATGGTGTTATTCATCCATTTAACCTCTACTTGATTTATTATTCGGACTCTAGGTATACAGTCAGCCATTGCTTCATGCAAACACTTCTTAACTGTCTCCCATGCACTATCAACTTCTAGTCCTTGCAGTTGTACATGCCATGGCACTGAACCAATCAAACTCCTAAGCTTGTCATACTTTCCAGCCCGATAATTCCACATGTACCCTGTCTTAATTGAAAATTCCACACCTTTAGCCACCTCCCAAGTCAAGACCCTATGATCACTCTCACCAACTGGTGGCAATGTGGTCATATTTGTTACAGAATCCTCAGATGATTGAAATGTTTAAATTTACAGAATTTAAACATTTCAATTACTAGGTCAAGCACTCTCTGACCCCTAGTATTTTCCATTACATGCTGTCGCAGATAGTTATCCCTTAATAACCACATAAAATCCAATTCCTTCCTCCCGTGTGTCCTCTCCTCACTCCAATCAATGCGACCATAGTTGAAATCTCCCATAATAATTACCCTCCTTCCACTCATTTCTTCTATTTGCTTGTGCATACTGTCACCACCATCTTTTCCATCACCTGGTCTATAGCAGCACCCAATTGTATATTTAATTCTGCTAGCCACAATCTCACACCAAATGGCCTCAAAAGTGCTCTTTTCTCTATCCTGCAATTCAACTTCTATTCTCCTTGGCTGTAGCTCATCAGCTATCATCAACAATATTCCTCCCCCCATTTTATTCTCCCTGTCATTCCTGAACACACTATACCCATCACATTCAATCCCACTAACTATATCATCTACAGTCAGCCATGAATCACTAATATACCAATAACCTGTGGTCTGGAAGTGCCAACCATGGCCAAAAAAATCTTCCTTCTTGTTCCTAATACTCCTAGCATTAGTGTATATGAATTTAAGAACCCCATTAGCTTCAACCCTACCTTGTTGCCTTATATTAACCATCCCACTCTGATTTGTTGTCCTTAATCGCACGGGCATATTATATTCATTCAGACATTCAACTGCCTCCCTAAGGACTGTATATCTACCTCCCCCTTAATAAATCTAGTTTCCCTGAATTTGCACATCCACTACATTCAGCAACACTTTCTCAAGTCTCCTTACACCGTAACCATGGCCTTCCATGGTTACGGTGTAAGGAGACTCCTCCCCCCTCTATAATGCAAGCCATCCATCTTATATAGATCCTTTCGCCCATTGAACTCACTCCACACATCCACAAATTCCACACCACTCGTCATACATAACCCACACATAAAGTCATTCGCAATTATGGCCTTCCTTTTAAACATTTCACTATCATACCATGGCAAAAGACTAACCATTCTAACTCTCTCACTCTTTTCTTTTGCTACCTCAAACAATTCATTCAGGTCTTCTATCATTTCCATTTTATAGTTCGCCCACCATTTCTAGATCCCTTGTTGGATTTCTGCCGAGAATAGTCGATTCATGCTGAAGGGGAGAAAGAAATAAAGGATGTACGAATTGGTCGCCAACATGCGAAATCACGTGCTTTCTTGTCTGTCGCTGTACTAGTACTAGCTTGATTTTTGTTGTTCTCTTTTTGCATTATTTTTTTATTATTAATTTGTATGATGGATCCAGTACAGTCAACAAGTTCTATTGTTACACGTTTCAGTAGCTCTTGCAAAAGAATATTGAATAATGTGCTGACATTCTGCGAAAAAGAATCGTCAGAAGGCCGTCTTCTTGTTCCCCTTTCTCAAGTCATAAAACGTGCAAGCGCAATTGCGGGCGTATCGGGGTCGACTGTTAAAAGAATTCGTAGGGAATCAAAAGGTGAAGGTAAGCCAAAATTTAAATCTCCTAAAAAAAAAAAAAAAAAAAGCGCCAGAGTAAAACCATCGAAACCGTAGCTTTGAATGATTTTGATGTAGACGTTATAAGAAGAGCTATTCACGAATTTTACGTATTCGAGAAAAGAGTGCCAACTGTTCCGAAATTGATTCCTGTGCTTAAAGAAAAAATTAATTTTCCTTGGAAAAGAGAAACTTTACGGAAAATACTTCATGAAATCGGATTTTGTTTTAAAAAGTCCCAGAATAAAAGGAAACTTATCATGGAGCGAAGTGACATTGTTTTATGTAGAACGTAGTATTTGCACGTATTAACACTCTACGTACATTTTTCCAACTGTTATACAAGCAAAATAGTTACACTTTAAAAACAACAATGTTCGTAAAAGAAAAGCTAAATTTTCCGACCTGTAATAATAAACAAACTCAGTTTGTTTATTATTACCTCCCAGAAGACAGACTGATTACCCTATTATCGGAATGGATTCTCCTTTTTCTGACATGCGCAGTAGTTTCGAGGGACCTCAAATCGGTGGGCGAACTATATCTCCTTTCAAATCATTCGTACCTGCCACAACAATAATTTCTTTCACCCTTTCCTTTTGCTCTCTAATAGACTCAGTTATATCCTTTATGGTCGCACCAGGTTGGTACGATTTTGTCAAATCCTTTACTAACACACCTCGTACTAACGAGTCTCCATACAGCACTCTATCCTTCATTTTGTTCATGTTCACACTCATACGCCAATTTTTCCTGTCATACTTTTTATCATTGGCTGGTTCATTCAGTCGACTTTTGCTCATACACTCTAGCTGCTGTTTTGCTCTTTGTATCGCACCATTCAACAACACGATCTCACTCATTGCATCTATCTCATCTTTTTTATTCTCGGTAAAACCATTAATACTATCATTCACACTCTCACAATTCTCTGGTACAACCTCGCCGTTTCTTGTCATATCCCTATTTTCTTCATTCTGAAGTTTGACAAAAATATCACACTCACGATCCGAAATACACTTCAATTCCTCATTCTCCCTACATTTTCTACACATTCACTCCTTTATTATCATCTAACCACACTCTGACCGCACTCCGCAAAGCGTACATTTCGCAGATAGTACACTGAATCATCTCCTTTACATTACCGTTCTTGAAAGAAGATGGCGAACCATCATTACTGGCCGCCATTTTCCTTCGTACTGAGCCATATTTACTAGTAACGTATTTTATCAAATTATAAACACCAAAAACACACAAACAGACGCACTAAGATACGCAAGGCAAACAAAACTACGCAATATTAAAGTAAATTTATCAACGATAACTGAAAATAACGCTGATCTTATCAGGAGCTTTCACGAACACTACACACTACAAATCCCTCTAGCGGCGACTTCCCGACATACATTATGTTATAAAACACTTTATAATTCGTAAATTTTCTGGCCTGCGCTTTATATATTTCATAACTCCTATCAGTTTCATTCTCATATTCCTTCTGCATCAACTTTTTCTTATGGATCTCTTGTTTAATGAGGTTGCACATCCAATTCACCATATTTGTTCTTCAAAAGGGACACATTGAGATCCTTCTTCATTTAAATACCTTTTCAAAGTTTTCCATGCATTGTTGATGTTTTTCACATTCAGTACCTGATACCATGGGACCATTGAAAGTATTCTCCTGAATTTGTCACAATTTCCAGCTTTGCAGTTCATCATGTAACCTGTCCTAATTGGAACATCCATACAGTTCCCTTCCTTCCCAGATCAGTATGGCATGATCAGTCAGTAACAGTGATCACTATCACCAAACTGGTGGCAAAACAGTCACATTCCATCTGACGTTATGATCCAATCTCTGCGACCTTGAGTTCCTTCTTAGTCAAGCAGCATGCGAAAGTTTTGTAACAGCTCAATAAATTCTTCTTCATCCTTATCATAAATTTTCTCTTCTGCTAAATTAATGTTCAGATATTTTAAGTCACCCATAATAATTACTCGTTTAGTATCCATCAGGGTAGTTTGGAGATACAATTGGCCACCACCAAATGATCTGTTGCAACACCCAACCAATTTCATCCTGTTAGCCTTGACTTCAAACCAGATAGCCTCAAACCCACTGCTACATAAGTTTATTATTAATATTGTTACTTTTCTGAGTTTCGACCCTAATTGGACTGAAATCATCAGATACTATTAGTAAAACCCCCTCTCCTCTCCTGTCTTTTCTTTCTTTCATAACAACACTCTACCCTTCGCACTCGATCTCAGTTATATCTGAGTCTGATAACCAGGTTTCAGTAATTCCAATCAACAATCTTAGGTTGCAAAGTCCTCACCAAAGCAACAAATTCAACCTCTTTGTGCCGATATTTGTGTATAGACATATAAAGTTACCTTCTGGCTTTTTCGGACACTTACATCTACACTCTGCTTGCCTCCAGTTGGGCAACTATCTCTTTTTCCTCTTTAGATACACTCAAAATCCCAACCGACAACATACATTTTATAATCGCCATATTAATAACCATGCTCAATGATTCATTTCCATACCACAGCTAAACTTACACACACATTCTCACCATTTCTCCCATAATGAGTCTGTGCATTAGGTTGCACTCCCCAAAAAATAATTTCTCAAGACATGTATAAGAGGGATAGTCTGCACTCGAGATCAGAGCAGCCCTCTTATACAAGTCTTTTTTTCCCAGAACATTCCACACACACACACACACAGCCTGTCCACTGAATCATTTGTTATCATAGTCAAATCAGTACCTTCGTATTTCAGTAATAAAATATGATTTCACTTTTCTTTCTCGTTTCTGCCAGCAATCCTTTCATATTCTCTCTCATACCATATTTATCACTACTTAAATCATTTGTTCCAGCAAGCACTATCACCTATTTTCTTTTATGCTTCTCTATTACATTTGCTACATCTTTAATTTCACCCCCCGGGAAGACCAAGTAATGACTCCATTGGCAAGCGCAAATTTTATGATCGAATCGCCGTAATATATTCCCTCCCCCTCTATATTCTTGTTATTATTATTATTATTACTAATTTCATGCTTTCCTGCCTCTTCTTGTTCTGATTATGTTTCTTATCCTATCTAAGTTTCGTAGACGTTTCTCGATTTTTTTTTTCTTCTAATTCTCTGGTAAATTGTCTAAATAATCTGTGTTAAACGGGATATTTCAAATGTTACATTATCAACAACGATGCGGCAACGTTTCTGCTCAGTCGGAAGTAGATTATCTTTAACTAACAATATATCTACAATTACTAAATCCACTAAAATTCTACAATAATATTAATGCTAAAGATACACCAATTAATCTAAGAAAACAATAAATTAAAAAAAAATCAATTTTACATAAGCTGCTTAATAATACGCCACACTGAAAATAACCTACTCCTACTACAAGAATTAGGAAGAAAATTCAAAATATCGTAAACCTTTTCTTAGTTGAATATTATATATTTCGCCACTTGTCAAAAGAGATATTCAAGAGGAAAAAGCGGGTCCAATTTGAGTGCTATATTAACCACAATTAATGGAGGGAATAAAAAAAAAAAAAAAAAATTTTTTTTTTCTTTCACTCCACCTCAGCCGTAGACTCTCTACTAGTCATTCAACCAGATTAGAAATAACTAAACAAACACACGTAACAACCACAGCAATAAGTTTTAATAAGTAAATATTTCATCCTAAGTATCTTAGGTTATTATGTGTGTTTGTTTAGTCATGAATTCTCCACAGGTTTCATTGTATAATAAACAGATTAGAAATAGTTATTTAATACGCTCTACTGAGGATTTCAGATAATCGATAGCGAAGGTTTTTTAAGGGGAATGTCTGCATCCTTCGCAGACACCTCTACTAGTCGCAATGTTCAATCAATTTTTACCAAATTTCTCAATAGCTGCTTCTGGAATAATTGGGAATATATAAAAAATTCAGCCCAATCAGACTAAGGTGAAAGATATTGTATGGGGAAGGAAAGGGAAACGCTTTTCCGGCCTGGTTGGTCGAGTGGTTAACATATCCACTCACCAGTCAAAAGGCTGTGGGTTTGAATCCCGTCGTGGGCATGGATGTTTGTGATTGCCTGTGAAAATACTAGTGGTGGTGGGGCGTTTGTGTGGCTGCGGTTCGGTGTAGTTGGTGAATTGAGTTGTGGAGACGGAGAGTTTTAGAGCAGGTGCGCTCTCGCGATGAGTCTTTGGACTCCCTGGAGGCGTCATGTAATAATAATAATAATTTACTGCAAACGCCTACACAAATCGCAGTGTTCCACTGATTCCGTCGAAATTCTGAATAGTTATTTTTTACGTAATTATTTTGCACCTCGGAATTCAGTGCAATCGAATTTAAATGAAAGGTGGAAAGTAACTTCAGAGATCGCCTTCCATTCCATACATTAACAGGTCACGTCGTTCAGTTCGATTAAATATGGACTATTCATTCTTATCAATGTTCCCTCTACGCTGTGCGCATGCGCGGCACACTCCCCTTTACTAGGCTCAGTTCTCTTGCTCACTATTAAAGGAGAACGCACAACACTGTGTGTTTGTTATCGTAGTATTAACATAGCAGTAGATAAGCAGTGAGTGATTTTTAAGTTTCAAGTCTGACTTGAAACTTAAAAATCAGCTTATAAATACGATTTTTTTAATTTTATTTATTTATTTTTTTTTTTTGAAATCACTGCTCTCATGGTCCAGGTTTGCCCAGGGCACCCCGATTTCTATTCAGAAGGCATCATAACTTACGCATTTCTTTTTTTAATGGATTAGAAGGAACGTCCGTTCTTACGTTAAGGGATATTCTGAGAAATTCGGCTCAGTCCGAATAAAATAAATGGGGGGGGGTTGCTTCCTCCGGATGTCACCTTTAACAGATTACATTATCTACGTAAAAGATTACTTTTACGAAAGTTCCCTAACAGTTTCAGTACACGCGGATTAAAATAGAGAGCAAGACTGTAAAGGAAGGAAAAAGTAAAATGCTGCACTCCGACTTCGAACAATTATTTCTACTGTTTTACCTGCGTCATCTTTAAAATATAAGATAGCTCATAAAAAATTAAAATTTATAGTCTGACACTGCAAAAGGACCTTGGTTGTAATTTAGAAGCAGCTACTTGGTTAACATTACTGTTTTAATTGTGTGCATTCCAGCCAATCCCCTCGTCTGCACTACACTCACCTGGCCATGGAAAGGTTTGGAGAACCCTGTGCTAATATTGACATTTCCAAGACAAATGACAGAGCATTACGCATTTGACATAAGTGTTCCTCTGGGGCTCTATTATTTAACTCAGCTGCATCCTCGTATACATAAATGACTTTCTCTAAACGTCTTTAAGTCCTATTCACAGTTGTGCTAAAGACAGCACTCTCCATTACTACCTAGCTACTGTGTGGCAGTGCTCATGCATTTTGGTCTTCGAGATCGTCTGCTATAGGAGTCCTGACGATTGATTTTCATGCCATCCTTCGATGAGGTGATAAAAACTAGTCACCATCAATGCTTCCAAAACACAGTCTTTTTTTCTAGCAAAAGAAAAAGAAAAAAATAAATAAAGACCTTAATTCTTCCACCCCTCCTTACCTTTAATTGATGCTTGGCTTGGCAGTCAAGACCAAATCTCGCTTCTCGGACTTACTCCAGGACTGGCAACATTACTTCTGTGGCATTGACAGATTAAAAAAAAATCAAATAAAATAAAACTTGGCATTCTTTTTCACTTAACACTGCTTTTCATCTTTTATAGCTGCTGACTAGGTCGCAAACCCACCAGGACTTGAAGTACTGTTCTCGCATTTCTGGTGATGCACCTGGGATCTCTCTTTCTTGAAACTGTTCAGAAGAGAGCAGTTTGGCTAACTGACGATTGCATCTTTTATGATTCACGATGTTCCCTATGGAAATATCTGGAAATTTAAATATTTTTATAGATATTTCCAGTGTCAATGATTAGCAGGGCTAACGTCCACTATGTCTCACATTTCTGTTGCACCTGCAACAGTATACAGAAGACGACTTCCTAGTTATCTTTTTGCAGTTGAACTGCTGACTCACCAGGAAGTTAGCTTCCATTTGTATATCCCTTGGTTTTGTGGAGCAGTTTTCCCCCATGGACTGATCCCCTAGAGACTACGATCTGCAAAAGGGTATCGGTTGATTACTTTACCCTTGACCCCACACAACATATCTCCCGTTTAACGGTGATTTGCTATAGGCTTTGCAGCTCCTCATGTGGGAGTGACACAAAATATATAGCAAAGCGCACTTCTGCAGCTTTATGTGTTACTTCGAGTTTTCTCCTCATCCCATCAGAATACTTCGTTTCCAACCAGAAGCATATTTCATCTAAACCAGAAGATTACTTAAAAAAAAAATTTAAAAAAAAATTTCAACTTGAACATGTTTTGCATTTCTAAAAGTTGTGGGTTTGTATTGAATTTAAAGTTCTTTGCACTCCAACCTACGGGAGGGCACATTCTAGTCTCGCTCTGTTCATGAATGTTTGTAATTCCTTTAGATGGCATATGGATTTCATCTCCCAGTATGACACCACCCTGTTTATTGGAAGCTGAAAAACTGCATATTTGGTATATATGAATTCTGGATTATTTACCACATACGAGGATGGTCTGAAAAGTTCTCGGCCTAACAATGAAAAAACGAATTTATAATTTCAAAATAATTTTTATATTTCAACATAATCTCTCTTAAGCCTAATACATTTATGCCAGCGATGCTCCAGCACCGGTCCCTCTAGTTGTTCTCAGTAAGATCTGCAAAATACCCCTCTACAGCTGCAATCACCTCTTGATTCGAAGAAAAACGCTGAACAGTGAGGAAGAGTTTTAGTTTTGGGAAGAAACAGAAGCCAGAGGGTGCCAATCTGGGGAATAGGGTGAATGTACCAACAATTCATTGTACAGATCCCTTAATTTTCCCATTGCCAAAACACCTTTGTGAGCAGGTGCATTGTCCTGATTAAAGATGATTTTTTTCTTCTGCAAACATGGTCTTTTCCTAGGAGTTTTTTCGTCTAGTCTGGTTAAAAGATCGGAATAATATTCTCCGGTTATTGTTTTTCCCTTTTCATGATAATTAATAAACAAAATGCCTTTAGCATTCCAAAAACACCGATGCCATGACTTTTCCTGCTGATGGAACAGACTTTGTCTTTGGCGCTGAACAACCGGCTTCTTTCCACTGTTTTGACTGATGTTTGGATTCTGGTGTGTAATGGTGAATCCAAGTCTCATCCATAGTAATAAGTCGATGCACAAAATCAGTTTTATTCTTGTTAAAACGCTCCAAGCTTTGTGCAACCCATCTTGCGCAAAGCTTTTTTATTTGCAATTCTTCATGCAAAATATATCCTACGCGTTCTTTTGAAATGCCTATAGTCTCAGCAATTTCACGCACTTAGATTCGCGGTCATCCAATACCATATCGTGCACTTGATCAATGATTTCTGGTGTTGTTACACTTTTTGGACGTCCTTCATGTGGATCATCTTCAAGGTTGGTACGGCTACGTTTAAACTCAGCAGCCTATTTCTTAATTGTCGAAAACGAAGGAGAAGAGTGCTCATAAACTTTTATGAACTTCGAATGAATTTCTTTTGGCGTTAAACTTCTTTTAAAAAGAATTTTATAACCGCACGATAATCAATTTTATCAATTTCAAGGGATGCCGACAACACATTTACTTCAGACAGCTGTATAAAACAAACTACTTGATAGAATGACTTGCAATTTCACATGGATGCTTACGACGGATGTACCAACTTAGGGGAAAAAAATTGCCGATAGTGTTGCCATCTATGATCGAGGCCGAGAACTTTTCAGACCACCCTCGTACCTCACCCAAATTATAATAAAAAATAAAAAAAAAATCAGCCAACGCCTTTTTATTCCCGTATACGGGGAGTAGGCGAGGCCATTTAGCCCTATCTAACTTTTGGAGACTGAGTGGGCAGTTCAATCTCCACTGGTACCAATCAGAGATAGATGGCCCAAGGCTATCACTAATTAAGCGGTACTCAGTGAAGAGAGACGGCTCAAATGTGCCGCCATCTCGTGGTCCCTAACCCTAACGCAATATATTTTTAATGTCTGAAATAATGTGGGTTCTACGGTCGATTTTCTTGAGTTTACAGGACGAAAAACCCGAGTTTCCGGGAGGAAAACCTGCTTGCCCGTGCCAGAGATCGACTAACTCGGGAACCGGTCGAAAAAAGGCTTAGAAAAATTTCCTCTAGTCGCCGACTAGACTCGAAACCAAGTCTTCCTTCGTGCGGCCAAGCGCCGTGGTTGGCAAACGCCACATCCACTGAGCTACACAGGCTCTAATAAAAAAAATAAAAAAATAAAAAAAAAAAGTATTCGTAATGATGACAACTATTTAAAATGAATATTGTACTACATATTTGCGGTCTTCAAGGGGAAAAAAAACGCAAACACTCGATTTAAAGATATTTTTGAAAAGTGTTTAAATTAAGCGCAAGAAATATGCACCCTCCCTCGCTCTCTCTAAATAGGATTATTATTAAATTTTCTGTTTGTCCGCGCGGTTAGCGTAGTGGCTTTGCGCTTCGCAACCATATGCCTGGGGAAGGAGTGTCCCAGGTTCGATTCCCATCGAAGACGTGAAGAACTTGAGGATCTTCCTCAGGCATAGCCAAGTTAGTCGGTCTTGGGCGCGGGCAGCAGGGTTTTTTCCGCCAGTTTATCTGGCGTGTTTCATCCCGCAAACCGGTCCCATGAACATACCTCTCTACAGTCCAGAATATATCCTCCCAGCGGCAGACTAGGCCACAGGTCGGTTGGGAGTGGTACTAACAAGTAGTCGCATCTAAGTAACACGCAGACCTGCATAGGAAGCGGGAATAATGCGCAGTGAAAGAAAGAAAGAAGATTAAATTTTCTGTTTGAGTGTCACGATGTGAGATCATATTAGTTCTGAAGGCATGGAACGAATGTGCATCGTCGGAAAGCTCTATTAATACAGAAAAGTCCAAGTGCATTGTGGAAAAACGTCTCCTTTTATCCTTGTGCTTCCTTGATGGTAACTAATGTTCGGAGCTTGACAAATATGCTCGCCCACTCGTACATGGCGAGTAGCGGCAAAATGGACAAAATATAGTATTTTTTATTTAAAAAAACTAACAAAATCTTTTTTTAACTTTAAGAAAAACGTGGAATAATGTCATATAAAGGGTCATTCTAGTGACAAAAATTAATGTAATAAATTACATTTTTCATTAAAATTAATGTTTTTACTGTTCTTCTTATGTTTATTATTTAGACTTTTTCTTCTTGAAATGGTTTTCACACAAAAGAAATTTCCAACCAGACAACACCATTAAAACTTGATGAAACTTATGTTGACTTATTAGGAGACATAATTAAAAATAGAGAATTGGGGGGGGGGGAGGTCTGGGACGAGACATTTTTTGCGTTGAGGGCAGGGTTTTTGTATAATTTGCAAAGTCCTGCTAATGTTCATATATGCAAGCATGCTTTCAGAAATAGTAAGAGAAACTGCTAAGAAAGATTGTGGAAGAGAAACATGGGGAAACAAGCTTAGTGCCAAATAGGGTCAAGACCAGTTTTTTGCTTAAGCCAAACAGTCGAAATAATCATGGGAATAATTAAAGATCTGTATTTAAGTTTTGTTGTTGACGGAGTGCCAAGAGAAAAGCTATTCAAAACCCACCAAATATATGACATTATATACAGCAATAAAACTAAAAGGTTTATGTCATTAGATGAATAATATGTAAAATAAGGTGTTAAACATATATGCAAGTTATCTCTATCACATCATATATATATATATATATATATATATATATATATATATAGAGAGAGAGAGAGAGAGAGAGAGAGAGAGAGAGAGAGGGGTCACATTATGAAGGAAACTAGAATTAAATCTAATATCAAAATGGATATGCTAAATTTAGCTTGCTTTTTTTTTTTTTTAAATTTCATACAGGTGATACTATGGTTTTAAATAAATTTATTATATGTCATTATCTAAATTGAATAAAACTGCTGTAACGAATATGAATATCAGCAATAAACAAAATATTAACAAAAATATGACTAAAGAAATAAGACTACAACTATGAAAGAAGACAGAAAATTGGGAAATTGAATTCTGAATGGTGAACTTACAGAACAAGTAAAAACATTTAGCTAAAACAGTATACAAGACAGTCTTAAAATCAATTTTAACTGTCTTATGTACTGTTATTTGTAGCTTAATGGTTTATTTCTAACTTAATTTATGAATCTCAAAGTTGAGTTAGAAACTAAGCATCTGATCAAAGACTATAAATCACAAATACGATCGAGTTCCGAGAAAAATTAGAGGAGTGAATAGATAGCATCAATGGCATAATATTATTGAAAATAAAGATATTAAATAGTAACTTTACATCATGAGCATTCAAAAATGTATGAGTGTAGCTAATCTAAGATTATAATGGTCGCTTTAAAAAAGAATGGGAGAGCGAATATTAGTACAAGAGGCGTAGCATTATCCGTATCCTGTACAGAATATGCATATCAGGAAATGATGATCGTGGTTAAAATTGTAGCATGACTATTCTGATTTATTTCCTCCATAACCAGATATAAGAGGAATTCCCCCCCCCCTTGCGTGTTAGGATCAAAGGCCTGTCACAGATAACTGCCTTTTTGAAATTTGATTATTGCTCTGACAGGATGGCTAATCCTATCTAGAGTACACAGTGATTAGGTCTGTCAATTGCGCGTGTTCGTCTGTCCGGTTTGCCTATTTTGAGAGATAAAAAAAAAAAAAAAAAAAAAAAAGTTTCCGGGAAGAGGAACCCTGCTCCTTCCGCACGAGACCGCCTAACTCATCTACAACTGAAAATCCCTGATAAAGATTCTTCGCGTCCTAAATGGGATTCTAACCCATGCCTTAACAACCAAAGTTAATCGTCGAACTGCGCCAAGGAGGCTTTATAGGTTTATTGTGAAATAAATTTTGGATGAATATCATGTATTACTAAAGCAATTCCAATGCTTTCAGGTATGTCACTCACTCTATTATATATTCCCAACTTAAAAGTGAGTGGGAATTCTTTCAATATACTGTGCACACTTACTTGATAGGGCGAAATGTCTGATAAGGTCATTTTTCATATATAGCAACAAAGTTTTCGATGGACATACCATCCCCCCCCCCCCGGGATCTATTCATTTTTAAGATTCATGACATAATAATAGCCATAATCATTAAGAACCAAGGTTCTGTTTGTGATGATGTCAATTTAACTTGGAGAATGCTAATACAAAACTGAAATCTGATATCTTTATTATAGGATATTAATCGCAAAATCTCTTGAAATTTCCTCTGGATTGTGTGCTATTGAGTATACTTGGGCTCAAAACAAATACGTTGGTCTAATCGCACGTAAGAGTTAGATTTTACCATCTGGCGAGCTGTAGACTGGACAAACAGAATATTTTTTATTTAATAAAAATAACTTTCTGAAGAAAATCTTTTTAATTTTAAGAAAATACAGACACAGCACCACTAGTCACTTTATGGAACTCCTATTGATTTACTGAGACATTAAAAATGCGAAGTTAGGTCTTGAGCAAGTATATTTTTTGCATGGCGAAAGGAATTTTGCATATTTATCGAGCCTGCCAAGGAAGAAGAAACCAAACAATCTATACGTTGTCATAAAACTGCAATATTCCAGTATGTAAAACGACCGCTTGTTATCACCTTCCTCAGGCTCTGTTTGAAAACGGTCGCACATTTCTGACTACGAAAAATGTGCACCTGCAAGAACAAAAGACAGTGTTGGGTTTTGGCCACCTGAATGATTAGGACTGAATGTGTACTAAATACCCATCCCCCATACCTCTCCTTTTCCCTTCAGCTACATGTCAAACCGGACTTCCCCACTACCGATCGCCTGTCTTAAGAAGAGACTAGAAAGGTGATGCGCCTAAAGGCTTCAAAGCACTAAAACCGAACAAATAGATCTTGCAATGTGCGAATGAGAAAAGGAAAGAGGAGTGTTTGCAGACTAGACACAATAACTAGATGCATTGTATCAAACTCTTTTCCTTCTTTCACCCCACCCTCGCCTCACTTGTCGGGTATTTTGAAACACGCAGTCTGTAGTTGTAACACTACACTTTAGAACCGCAAGATGGGATTGCCATCAAACGGGATCATTTGGCCTCAACCTACGTGTGCTGTTTACTTATCCCTCCTCCTAATAACCTTGAGCTTTCGAGCTTCATGCTGAAAATGTCCGCTATTTCTGTCCTATAACAACGCAAGAGAAAAACCTTTCCAGAAAAAACAAGAGGAAAGCCTTTCGAAAACCTGAAGTGAAACTTCTAGTTTTAGAATGATTGTGGGAAAGTTGTGGTTAAAAAATATTTAAATAAATGTTTTATAAAAAAAAAAAAAAAAAAAAAACCAGTATGCTACGAATAAATATAAAAATACACACAGAAACTTTAATTGATTCAGCAGGGCCTTTGTAAGAGGCTAGCTTTCGGCACCAAGCTGTCTGGGACGCTTACTCTTACCATATGTGGCACAAACCGGTTCCCCGTATTCTGACAAGGAGATCTTTGTTCTCTATCATGCCAGCGCTAAGGGAATCCCAACTAGCCAATTATCAGCTGGAATGTGTAACTTTCAGATTAATATACTGAACTCTGAACAACTCTTTTTATATATATATATATATATATATATATATATATATATATATATATAATTTGTTTATGTGACATTAGCTCGCGTGTTCTTATCGTGTGATTAACTGAATTTCAAAGGTGTGCTGTGCTCTCGCACTGGTCACACAAAGTATTACAAACTTTCTGGTTCAAATATTCAATTTCCTAGGGCAGTGTTTCTCAAACTTCAGATATCCGCGGACCCCTTCTTAAATTTTCATTATTACCAAGTACCCCTAATTAATTAATTCAAAAATAAATTAATTAATTAATTAAAAATTAATTAAAAAATAACTTAATTAAAACGGATAAATTAATTAAAATTAATAAATTAATTTAAAATATTAAAAAATTAAATATCTATTTTATTTGAATTTATATGTTCATGTAAACAAAAAATACGATTTATTTTTAATAGAACAAAATTAATAAAGATTACTATAAGTTTTTACTTAATTTAAATAATTTATCATCAATGAGCAGAGTGAAACTGCTTATAGTTGGATAAAATTGCATCATAATTTGGCTCTATAGTTGTTAATTTCAATCTCAGATGCAGTTCGGCATCTATAACACAGATCCTCTTCTTTGTCTTAACATCTACAAGAGCTGAAAATCCAACTTTGCACAGATATGAATTTGGTAATGGAAAAATGTACCTTAGAGCTTTATCAGTTAATTCAAGAAATTCATTCTGTATTTGTAGCCAAAATAATGATAATGTATTCTTGTTGTATTTATTTTTTAGGAAACCATCAGAAGCTAGTTCTAAGAGTTGTTCTTCTATTGACGATAGACCCTTTGGCATAAATTTGTTTTTATTGAAAGGGTATCTTATCTACTCAATATTAATGTCCAATTCAGGGAAATACTTTTCTAGATTCATTTATAAGCTTTTTAAATGCTGCATGATAGTAATTTTCACATCATCATCAATTTGTTCATTTGAACTTGCGAGCAATTCATGAAGCGATGGAAACGCGTCAAATTCTCCATTACCAACCCGCTTTTGCCATAACTTCATTTTTGCCAACGTGGCGTTCACTTTATCTTGGACATGAAATATAGAAATTTCCTTGCCTTGTAAAGATAAATTAAGACTATTTAATACAGTAAATATATCTGCCAGGTATGCTAATTGACTGAGCCATTTCCAATTATGTAAATACTTTTTCAATTCAAACTTTTCATCAAGAAAAACTTGTAGTTCATTCCAAAGTTCAAATAAACGAGTAAGGACTTTTCCACGAGAAAGCCAATGAACATCGGTATGGAAAAGAAGTTGTGTATAGTTGCTTCCCATTTCTTTGCAAAGTTGAGAGAAAAGTCTGGCGTTTAGAGGACGGCCTTTAATATAATTTATGATTTTTACGGCTTCATCAAGAACTTTTCTTAGGTCTGTAGACATCATATGTGTAGCCAAAGCCTCCCTGTGTATGCAGCAGTGTGTCGACTTTGCATTTGGTGCAACAGCTTGAATCCTTGAAACAAGCCCTTTTTTTAGATCCGACCATGGATTTCGCTCCGTCCGTGCTTATTCCAACACAACTTTTCCAATCAAGCTTGTTTTGATGCATAAAGGTATTTATGCTGTTGAATATTTCTCCTCCTGTTGTATGTTCTGGCAAGGGTTGGCAATATAAAAGGTCGTCATGAATTTTTTTATTTTTTTCGTACCTAACGAACACTAGAAGATTTGCAAAATTTGTAATGTCTGTGGATTCATCTACCTGCAACGCATAACGACTCTTACGTATATCGGATAACAATGTTTGTTTTATATTTTTAGCCATTTCAGTGATTCTTCGATGAACGGTACTATTTGAAAGACAAATCCTATCAAAAGATCTTTTTGCATTATCTCCGATCATAATTTCCGCTATTATTTTTGCTGCAGGCTTGACCAAAGTTTCACCAATTGTTTCCACTGCACCACTTTTTGCAATTAATAGCGACACACGATATGAAGCTTCTAAGGCCTTCATGTTTTCACCTCCTGACACGATCGACATCACTTTTTGAGATTATTTTAAATTTTTTAGTTTATTTTGAAAAATTTCGACAGGTTTGTCCTTGCATTCATTATGTTTCGATTCAAAATGGCGATTTAAATTACATGGTTTCATGCTTTCATTTTTTAAAGTTTCACCGCAAATTACACAGAATGGAATAGGTTCCTCTTCATTTCCCGTCCATGAAAATCCACATTTCAAGTAATTTATATCGTACTTACGAAGTTTTCTCATCTTCTTCCTAGTTGGTTCTTTAGAGATGTCAGACGACACACACTTATCAATTTCACTTGATCCAGATACAATATCAACATTTTCTTGTTGCTGACAGCTACTTGTATCTACTATGTTCCTCTCTTTTGCGCATTTTAAAAATCCAGTCTTTAACCAGTGATCCATACTTAAGAATTTGAAAGCTAAAAAAAATTACCGTATTTAACGAACAGTCCTTCAACAAATGGCTAGTGAAAGCAGAACTCGAAACAGACAGCAATGGTAGGCCAGTAGAGATAAAGCAGTTATGAAGACGTCCATATGATTGGTGCGGTATTAACAAAAGATCGCGCTATTAATTGACAAAAGCAAGCCGACAGTTCAGTTGAAATGCTAATTCTCTTAAACCGAATTCCTTATATAATATCTGAAACACATTCACTATATATTTCTTAATTTTAACACGTTCACTCAAACAAAACCATATGTTGCCGGTGCACCATATGGTTTTGATTGTCTACTATACAGCATTTTATGGGGGAGGGGTCATGCGATTCATTAGTTCCGTTTTTACCCAGTTGTCTCTAATTGCACTACTTGTTGAGAAACATATTACACAGCCTGCAGATGTCTCTGTACCTTATTCAGTGATACAATAGGAACGTTTTACGATCTCAAACTTAAATTTTATTCCATGCGTTAATGATGCATAGCCGAAAATTGCCACCGACCCCCTGAAGACCTTTCGCATACCCCCGGGGGTTCGCGTACCACACTTTGAGAAACACTGTCCTAGGGAATAAATGATATTATCAGAACCTATTGTAATTCATATTGCTAATTATAGCAAGAATCTACTTTTTTTTTTTTGCAAGATAAGTCTTTTCATCACAAGATTTCGAAATTTAAAGAAAAGTTAATATCACATGCTTATTTACAGAAAACTAAATCAGAAATGTTGATATTAAGAGCATTTAGTTAAGAGTGAACTAATCTATTATTTATAACTACATTTTAATTTCAATTCATGTTTAGTTAACTTATCACTGTCTAAGGTTCGTAAAAAATTTTAAACAAATGAAGTATAGTTAGTGATTGATTGTATGTTTTGTTTTACTAAGGTACTCTCGTGATTTATGTAGCATGCATATATATATATACAGTAAAACCCCGAAGTTACGAGGTAGGTGGGCCCAACAAAAAGCGCGTAAGTCGAATTCGCGTAACTCGGGGTATAATTTATATATACAAACATACAATTGGGACCAAAGGTTTATAAAACACCTATATTTTTTTAAGAAATATAATCATAATTGTGGTTTTTCGTACATAAAAAAAAGAAAGTTATTTCGATGTCGAAGGTTTCATAAAATCTAATAGATTCGTCTGACGGCATAATGTCTTTTTCTTGTCACACAAAATTTCTTCATAGCAAGCTAATGATTTTTTTATTCCTTGCCTTGTGGCTACAATTCGTTCCTCGTTAAAATCTATGTAACCCAAAATCTGTAAACCTTTTTTCTATGATTGTTCTTACTGTGGATTCCTGTAGATCGAACTTCTTTGCTAGCCCACAAATTTTCATTCCGCCTTCAAATTCCTTAATAATGTTGAGTTTTGTTCCAAAGTCAAGATTTTTCTTTTTTTGCTAGCTGTAGAAGAATCGGACTTGCTTCTTTTGGACGACATTATTATTTTTTATGTGATAAAATTTTTATCAAGAATATAACATCAAACAATCGCAAGGTTTGTAGACCGCGCGAAACACGTCAGTGCTTGTTCACAGCATGTGCGACACTGGCGAATGCAGCCGGCGCCGGAAAGATACGACTAGTGGTGAAGCGGGATGGGAATACATACATATAAAAAACCGCGTAACTCCGGATTCGCGTAAGTCGGGGTATGACTATATATATATATATATATACACTGACGGTATGGCCCTATTGTCTCTTCTACTCTTCTGCAAATTTTACTCCTTCTCTCTTCATCAGGGCCAGCCTCTAAGCATTGCTGCTTAAAAACTTCGATTGTACGAACATTTTCGCATTGTTTCAGTGAAATCCCTTTGGGCTTGTCAGCGATGAAATTTTCTTCATATTCTTCAGGATCTTCCCGCTGTGTGCATTTAAATTTTACAGAGTGGAATCACCCAATTTCTCAGAATGAGATTTAATTAACTTAGATTCATTTGAAAAGCCTCTAAAATCATTTTCCACAATGTGGAAGAATGTGATTCCAAAGCGGCTCATTCGACTTTGAGACTATAACCAGGCTGAGATTTCTCTGATTTGGCCAAAAAAAGTCTGGGAAGGCATTCGCTTCCAAAAAAGCTGGTTTCATTGACATTAAATATTTGTTAGTCACAATAGTCCCTCCCCCCCCCTTCTTCCACAATTTTCTTCAAAATCTCTGGATAATTTGTGGCCACCTCGTTATCTGCACTTGCAGCTTCGCCTGTGATTCAAACATTATGTAGGCTATTTCTCTTTTTTGAAACGCTCAAACCACCCAGCACTACTGTGGAATTCTTCTTCTTTTACATCATTGTAGCTCTTTCTTTCAAGGTTGCAAAAAGACTTAATGCTTTTGATTTAATAAAGTCAGTGTTTAGCGGGATCCGTTTTTAGTTACAATCTTCGATTCGTGTAGAAAGAAGTTTCTCTAATTCAATTATTATAATACTATATCGATTTCGAGTGGTCTGCATGCATGAACTTACCTTTCTCTTTGTATTCAGCAGCTTTGCTTAAAATTGCTGTTATAGTTGATTCACCCATTTTTGTTCTTGTCCTATCTTTGCTCTGGACTCGCCTTGTTCATTTTTCTTTATTATTCCAAGTTTTTCTTCCAATGAGATTACTTTTGAAATCATTTTCACACTTCCACTTTTTTGCTCACTAATTCTTTTACTCATGATGAAAGGCTGGGAAAATACTTTAAATTAAAAAACTAAGGAAAACAGTTGCAAAGGAGAAACGAGATATGATCATCAAAAGGCTCTGTAATTAGCAGATGAATTACATTTTGGCGGTAAATTTGGAACACAGTGCACATGGAAACAGTGTAGTACGCCATTAAAATTCACTTTGTGAAATGTTTTAAATCAGTAATAACTAAATTATTTCATCCAGGTGAGTGGTTTTTTAAAATAGTTAGCCATAAAAATGTACAGAGAGAAACATTTTTAAAATCTGTAACATTTATTTTTAAGGTGTACATGTATATAGGCGCACTAATCGAATTTGGGTATAGAAAAAAAATGACGCACTAATCGGGGGCGCATTAATCGAGGGATTGCTGTATATATTTGAACGATTATTAATTGTCATGTATTTTCTTCATTACTTCTCTCTCTTCCTCTGTGTATTTCAATGGAGGATCCATTACACTACCCTTAAATACAATATTTTACGGCTATCATCGAGAGCCGGATGATTTAAATTTTACTTTGGCCGGTTGATAAAAGTGCTTGATTTTTTGAGCTAAATGTTTTATGATATAATATTTGTGGTGGTCAGAAACTGTCAATTCTCATCAGAGATAGGCAGAAACCCTCTGTCCAACTTTTCAAGTATAAAATCAGTTATTTGGTATAATATATAATGATGGATTTCTAATATCCTCTATTCCAATAACTTCGCAATGCCAAACTGAAAAGCCGTATATGCTCTTTTTTTTTAACTATTGCCATTTACGAACAGACCGAGAGTTCAATTATGAAAAATATACAACTTTCAGACATAGGACTGCCAGTAGTAATTGAAAACAGGATTTCTGTCCTCTCAAGGTTTCTGTCTAATCTCTGAAGAGAACTAATGGTTCGAAATATCTGGTCAGTGAAACTTTAATCAAAAAAGTAATACAAATAAAAGGCGAATATCCGAGTTCGACTCCTTGAGGTAGTGCAATGCCAGGACAACTCTTATATCGAAGGTTGCATTCTCATAAGCTCTTTGGTCAATTTTGAAACTGTTCTTCGCGTTTCAAATTCTGTGATTTTTTTTTTATGTGTGGTTCCCATCCACGAAAGGTTATTATAAACCTATAGTACATTTTGTGCCATGGGTGGACTAAGAATTTTTTGTCATTTTTATCAATTATATATATATGTTACCGCTAAAGTGCAGAAATCAGTTATTCTACAGATTACTAGGTATTGTGCAGATTAACTAGGGTGATCCGTTAAAATGCCGAAAATTGTTTCATTTCTCAAATTACCTAGATAATCTGCACATTACCTACTAGGCACTCGTTAAAGTGAAAATAAGATCTTTGCTGGAACAACAGCAACGTTTCTGTACGCTTAAATTAACATAATGTTATTTATTTATTTTTCGATATCTAAAGAATCAAGTTAATACAATCAAACAATCAACAAATTAGTTGATAGAATCAACCATCAATCAATTAAAAAACTATAATACAAAGAATCAAACGGTTTAAAATATTATTACAATTAAGGAAATGAATTTGCAAAACATATGACTGGCGAAACCAAACTAAAAGTGGAGGGAGAGGGGGGAAGGAGTAGGGAAAGGAAATGAGAGAAACAAACTTTTGAACTTAATCAAACGGCTTCCCTATTGTTTTTTAACGATAGGGAAGCCGTTAATGTGATTACCTAGGTAAAATGCGGAAAACTCTTGATTCCGCACGTTAACGGAGCAAATCAGTTAATCTGCAGATTAGCTAGGTATTGTGCTAATTAACGGCTTCTTCCGAGCTTTAGCGGTAACATATATATTGTAATTTTTTTACTTATTTTTAAATAGTCCGGAGTCCTGCTCTAGAGACCAAAATGGAACTTTTTTCAAGCCACTTCAGGCCTTTAATAAGCGGAGAAATGGTCTCACACCGGACGATAAAATTCATCTCGCACCTAAAGACAATTACAAATAACCATGCCTACGGCGAGATTCGAACTCGCGACCTATTGGTTGGAGAGCGGGTACGCTAGCCACTCGGCAAACAAGGCCAGGAGAGTTGGTTATGATGGATTGATAATATATTCTTTTTTTTTTTTTTTTTTTTCAGAATGGGCAACTTATTCGTTCATTTTTTATGGAAGCAAAGTATTTTCTTTTATATATATATATCGGATGATTAATAAACCGTCGACACCGCAAGATAAAAAGAGGGGGAAAGGAAGATGAAATGATATTGATATATACATGTTTTTTAATATTTACTATTCAAAGAGGCTTTGGATTATAAAGTATTGTTTCACTTTATATGTGAAGAAAATAAGAATACAATGCATATTATGTAAAAACAATTCTTTCAACTTTTCAGTAACATGCCATAGTGTCAGAGAAGCAGTTTAAAAAAAAAAGTCCGTTACAATGTAATATGCTATTTACCTTACTGATTAAGCAGTGGCAAATGATGAGACATTGTGATTGCTATATATATATATATATATATATATATATTTTTTTTTTTTTTTTTTTTTTTTCAGAAAGTGAGATGTAGTGCGGAGGAGGGGTGGTTAAAAAGTAGGATAATTTCACTTAAAATTGAATCTAGTTACCTTACCTCTCACTTCATTCTATTTTTGAATACAAATATAAATTGCTGAGTGATTTATATAAAACTTATGTTCCCCCTTATAAAATTTATTTTGTTCACTGAGGAGTACTTTAGTCCAACAGCCTAACAAACATAAAATTAGTTGGGGAGAGGGGAGCTGAAATACAATTATTATTATTATGAAAGGAACCGTGTCAATAAGGTTAGCCTTTATGAAGAGTTTGGGACATTGCACAGTATCCAAATGATCAAATATTTACGTCATTATTTGGGTGCCTCCTTTGGAATCCCGTGGAGGGCACAGACTCCACTTGCACAATGCCTAAATATACTTATCGATTATCTCATTCACTCTCATACTATTTTTTGGACAATATATTCTGTTCAATTCCGTTCCGTTGTTCCTTACCTCCAGGAATGAGACTTCATTCTGTCTACTATCAGATATTGAAAAATTTCCCTTTTATAAATCTATCCTATAATGTGCCGTCATTAACTTATATACCCCAGCTTGGCAACCTACAGTCCCTTATCCACCTAGTAGTCAAATTCCGCAGCTTTGATATTATCATTACTCGTCGTTGCTCCCTTGCCACTATTTTCACATATTCCGAAAAAAAAAAAAAAGAAAAAAGATGAATCAGATCTGCAAAAAGTAGTCCAGATTCTCGGATATCAATACCTTATAAAGCTAGATAATAATCTTACGTAATCCTGGGCGTTAGTGTCATCACTTTCTACTTCCAACATACTTCCTACTACAACTACTTCCACACGGCTATATCACCTGCCTCCTGAACGGCAGTTCTGCAATTTAATACAGTATCTACAGTGTCGACGAAGTCTTGTATACTGCTAGTTTAGTATTCTAATTTCTTTCTCTCTTATCTCGTATAAATATATTCAGTGGACTTCTCAGTATACTAGTTTTGCTTATTCTTCTATTTCCATATTTAACTTGGCATCTAAAAAATCCTGCCTAAATACCTGATAATTACTTGTTCTGCAGGTTCTCATTCAAGATGTATATGATGTTTCCAGTGTTCTGACTATTTTCATAGTCTGTCTTTTTTATTGCTTATATTCATGCTAAATTCTTTACAGCTATTATTCAATTGAGTTAGTGCGGCCTTAACCAGATTTATTCAATATACCATCTGCATAAAATAAAAATTTAAATAAATAAAATAAAAAAGAGCTAAGATAGCATCCCCAATTTTGATATTAGGTTGAATTCCACTTTTCTTAATAATGTGATCCATACAGATGATGAATAACAATGGAGATACTGTATATACCCAACTTTACCGCCCGATTTCACATCAAAATATTTTCCTGTACCTGCTTCAATTCTAAATTTAACTTAAGTTAAATATCGACTAACCATTGCTCGATATAATGTCCCGTTTACATCATGTAACTGTAGCGTTTTGAACAGCTTTTCTCTTGGTACCTTGTCATATAACCTTTTTCATATCTATAAAACTTAAATACAGATCCGTGTTATATTCCCAGGATTTCTCAACGGTTTATCTTAAAGTAGAAATCTATCCTGGTAACCGATTTAGAATGAATCCAGCTTGTTCTAGTTCCTTTTCCATCATTTTTCTTAGCCTCTTCTCAAGAATGCTATGCTTGCAAGTATTACTTGGAAGGTTCAGTAATGAAATTCCTTAATTTTTACACTCAGTTTTATTTTCCTCTTTAGACCGGGTACTACAGAGCTCCACGAGCTTAGCATCAAGGGTGTGTTGAAAAGTTGTGATAATCACCATGAAGGAATTGAGGTACATGACATGGCTTCTTATATATCCTAAAAGAAAAATAACAGATTATTACAATTTGATGAAACATGTGGGTTAAAGAGTTTTAAGATATGTTCTTTCTTGTTATATCATTTTTGTTCTAGGTGTTTATCAGAATTTTTCAGCCCCCACCTCGTACTTTAGTCATCCCGAATTCGGCCTTCTGAATTATGCAACTACTGTAAAATTTTTATACCTCCATATTTGGGCATTTCTGAGAATACCATCGACTCCAGTTACCCTTCTACATTTCAAGTTTTTCGCGGCTTTTTCTGCCTCAATCACTGATATGTACTCCTGATTTCATTCCTTCTGAATACAGTATTTTCTAACTGTTCCGTCACTTCTTGTTTCATTTAACTCTTTCACAATAATTATAACAATACTCCAAACATCTAGGATATCTATATCTTCAATTTCCAGGTCGCCTTTATCATCTTTGATTCCTTCTATAGTAATACTTTCTGCATTTCTAAGCTTTTTCAATAGTAGTCCGCGCGGTTAGCCTGGTGGCTTTGCGCTTCGCAACCATATGCCTGGGGAAGTTGTATCCTAGGTTCGATTCCCGTGGACGACGTGAGGAGCTTAAGGATTTTCCTCAGTCATAGCCGGTCTTGGGCGTGGGCGGTAGGGTTTTTTCCGTCAGTTTATCTGGGGTTTTTCATCCCGCAAAGCAGGCAAATCGGCCCTGGAACACGCGCTTTGACAGACATGTGATACTACTGGGAATAAGAAGTAACACCTATTCCGCGGGATTATCGGTTATGGAAGCTTACGCAGTAAAATGTGTAGGCCTGCGCGAACGCGTAACATACGATGACGATCGATGAGTCTCCAGAACATTTGGTCCCTTGTCTGGTGACCTTCTGTATTTCTTACCCTATGTCTTCCCATGAATTTTGTTCAGATACTTTTAACACTGCTTCGGGTTTTATTTATTTATTTATTTTCTCTCCATATTCTCTCAGAACATATGCAGATTTACTTGTTGGAACGCTCGATATGTTTTCTTCTTTTCCATGACTATCTTTTTAACTTCCCGAGTCCTCAATAAAAGTTCTGATTTTTCTATCATTGCCAACTACTTCACCACATGCCTTCCTGGCTAAATCTTCAGGGCCATATTCTTGTTTTCAAAATATTTTATTTTTTTTTTTCTTGAATAATATTTAAACATTTGAGTCTACAGTACACCTCTGAAAGCTGGTCGACTTGGATTCCTTTTAAAACTTTAAATATTTATTGTTTTCAATGTACAATTATTTTTTTTTTATCCTGCTCAAAAATAAATAATGATAACTTCCTATTTCAAATCCTCTGTATACCCCCGATATGGTGAACCAGCGTAAAAGTAATCAATGAGACTTTTTTTCATTTCTTGTCTTCTCTCCAACTGAGTTTTTGCACGTCTTCATGCTGGAACAAGTTATTAGTTACTAGTCCATGTCTTCAAAAGAAATCTAGCAGCTACTTATCATTATTATGAATTTTGCTATATATCCAAAATTCCCAAAACCTCTGTATGTCTGAAATTTTCATTTCCTATTTTGCTGTTTAAATCTCCTAAAAAGGCTAACTTTTCTTCGAAAAACTCCTCGACTTTTTCCTTAGCAGAACGTCTGTGTCATTATAGGCACAAATACATCTCATTGTCCAATCCCCATTTTTGTTTGCCCACATCACTCCTTAACTGCCTGTCATTCATGAAGATTATCTTCGTATTTAGTGTTGAATACTAGAGCTATTCCTTTCTTTCCCTGATTATTACTGCCTTACTATAACAATGCTATTATTTAGAATTCTGAATCTCACCTGTTCTTGTCTTCTTTGTTTCAGTAATACAATTGTGCAGATGCAGATTTCTCTGATGCTTCTGCTAGTTGCACTTCTTTTCGGTTGATAATGATGGTGACTATCTTGAATTCTGCTACTGTTGACTTTGAAAGAGAAAACTTCACTGACATATTCTATTGTCGTGAATACCTTTTTTCTCATTTTTTAATTCTCGCTTCTCACGTATGCCAGTAATTTCGTTGTAAGCTGCACTACCTAATAAGAGAATTGCTTCATTTCAGTGTAGAAAGTATAACGATTCGGCCGCAAGATTTGCTTGGTTATTTTTGTTTAGCAACCATGTCGTATACACTGGAACGGTGTTTCTTAAACTTTCTGAGACTGAACCTCCACATAAACTACTTTTTTTTCACGAAAACCCTATAAAATTGTCTTAAAAAATTATGACAATGAATATATATGCAAAATATTTTAATAAAAAAACTCAAAAAAATTCTATTGTTTTAAAAAGAAATCTAACACTTACGCTGTTTACTCATAATCGGTAAATAAATTTAATTAATTACATGTAGTAGCAACTCCTTCACTGCGCCATAAAAACTGGTGACTCCCTGCTCCGTAGCAACTATAAAGACCATCCTCTCACACAGTTTCGGCAGATACTTTCCCAATTCAAGAAAGTTTTTTTTTTTTTTTTCCCTTTCCAGAAAACGAATCTAATAAAAATTTCCGCGCACATACTTGTTAGTACAGAAGCAAAAACGTTTCCCCGCAATCCTAGGGTTCAACGAACAGAGTTCAGAAACACTGCAGTAGTCACGATCGGATAATGTTCAGATCACCCCTCCCTGCAATCATCTGTCTCTTCATATCACTTATTATTTCTGCATATTATACTTACACAAAACTTCTGCTTCTTTTCCCTTAATTTTCATGTTGCATTCTAACGTCAAATTATCTTCTGACTTATAAGAATTAATTAATGTCTAAAGTATAAAACCTATCAGGTCCTCTGCGTTAGTAAAACTCAAAGTTCAAGAGCCTGTATTTTGTTTCCTATTATAATACTGTGCAGCTGATATAAAGCTATGAAATATATTTCAGAATTTTCTGCAAGTTTAAGGTCAAAGACCTACATGAACGCGAAGAAAAAAAAATCGGATAAGGCATATACAAGAAAATAACTTTAAAAATAGCCACATATAATACTGATACTCTTAGTGAAGAGGAAAGATGACTAAACTTGAAAATAAATTCTAAAAGTTATTAAAAGAAAATATTTGAATTACGTGAACGCAAATTGAAATATAATCCTTGATCATAAAAAAGATAATTATTAAAGTGGAAAACAAGACAAAAGAAAACATTAGTTAGATTTTGTATTAACAAAAAAAATAATAAATAAATCATTAGAGGATATTAAGTTCATATCAGAAAGAATATACGTAATCACAATAAGACTAACTGAAAGATATAATTTAATTACAGGTCTAATTTATCTACCTACAATTAAACTACACTGAAGTAGTTAAACGTTTCAGGAAAAAATACGTCAGTTTCTTAGACAATGAAAAACGTAACTTTAATAAAACGTTTCGATGGAAGATTTTAATACAAAGGTGGGGGGAGAAAGGACAATCAAATAACTTTACACACACACACACACACACACACACAAAAAAAGGGGGGAAGGGGTCCAGAAAGTTCTGATGAACACTTAGAACAAAAATGAATTAATTTTATTCATTAATAGAAGAAGACATACTTTTATGTCTTCTATATCCCAAAAGAAAATATATTTTCTGAAAAAAACATGTGTTTATCAGAACTTTCCACGCCTGTCCCCCCCCCCCCCCCAGCCGCATACATAAAGATTATGCATACTTAAAAAGGACCTGGAGAAACCTGAATGGAAACAAGAACGAAAAAGATTAAATATTAACAGACAAATATTATAACTGCACAAGCCAGTATTCTGAAGTAAATTAGCAAAAAAAAGATAAAGAATTTCAAACAACGATTTTAAAACTGACAAATTTCGATAGAGAATGAATTATCCAGTGTGAGACTACCACACTGCTTAATAAAGGCCAGAGTTGTTTGAAAAAACTTCCATTTGTGATATCTGTGGGCAGAGTTTCCAGATTATATAACCCTTAGTCAATTCACAGTATTAAACTATGTGGATGAGATTCGCATTTAAAAATATATATAAAATGAGAAAAACGAGATGACAAAAAAATTGAATATAAAGTTGATCAGGAACAAAAGAAGAAAATAGCAACATAATCAAGAAACATAAAATTTAGTTAATACTGCTAAAATATTTATATGACAACTGTAAAACACATGAAAATGGAATATTGATTACAAATGTCAGGGATAATACAAGTTTAATCGAGAATTGAACATAAATAAAAGGAAAGAAATTGCGAACAGCAATGAAGAAAAACAGTTGTTGAAAGTTTAATGATTATATAATCGCAGAAAGACAACCAAGCCCTTGCAAACATAACAGAAATATTAAAAGCGAGAAGGATGATCACTTTCGCATGAAACTAGTAGAAATGCACATGGAATATTTAAAAGAAAGGATTTCCATAAAGGACAGAACTGAGAACAAACCATCATTCTGTACAAGCGATAAAACAGGTATAAAAATAGACCTATAACTCTTCTGCTTGATATTTATATATATAAGCTTGTTACAAAAATTATAGATACAATTTTGAACAAAAAATGAACGACCACCAGAAACATGAATGAGGTTCTCACTCCTCATGATAACGCCCGATCTAACATTAGTTTGAGCATATAGAATGCAATTTGCAACATTTGGTGGAATGATCTTCCCCAACAAGTCCCTAGCCCAGACTTGGCACTCTGAAAAATGCAATCTGAGGGAAAACAATTTTGTGGACGACGAAGAGCTGAAACAAAATGTTTGTAATGACGAGCTCCAGTAAAGAACTTTTATGGATAGGCATACAGCGTCTCCCTCAGCAATAGTAAAAGTGTACAGAGAACTAACTGAGACTTTGCACAGTTTGGAGCCCTTTCTGTCATTTTTTAGGACATAAAGGTAGCGAAAGAGATGGAGGATTAATCCATGTAAAAGCAAATGTTGAAATTACATTTTCTAAGAGAAAAAAAAATGAGCCGTTACTTTCATATTATACTAATAGCAACATTACCAAAATAATTATAACACGATTATTGAAACCAACCTTAAATGCCGCCAAAACACATCCTGCCTTTTCTCTCGCAAAAGGGATCTAAGCTCATTTTCCCTCATCCTCATTAATACACACTTCACCAGACAGGATGAACTCTCTCTCATTGGACTGACATTTACCTCCACCCGCTCTTGGTACAAACACATCATATCAATAGCTACTCGCTTCTAAAAACCTAGACATTCTTTTTCACTCAATAAGCTGTTTAACACCCGCCCAGCAACTAACCTATATAAAACACAGCAGCTGTTCAACATCCCTTTACAGTACAACTAATCGAACCTGCTTCTCCTCTTCCTCATTTATTCCATCTACCTCTGTCCTCTGGAACAGGCTTTTCCATCATGTGGTTCTCAACACTTTCAACCTATAGCTCTTTAACAAGAATGTCAAAAGTCTCTACTTTCTCAACCCTTATCTGCACCTCACACACAGTAATGATGTGCTATATGTTCTTGTACCTCTCGTGTGTGTGTGGGGGGGGGATATAAACATGTGGGATATATGAAATATAAACATGCCAATGATGCGCAATATAGTCTTCGCGATCGAGTCAATTCTTCCTTCTCAAAGTGTCGCCTCGCCTTGTTTCAACCAGCTGGCTCTGACGCTATCAGCAATCAAAGCAGTCAGAGGCTTCCTAGTTCGAGGAAATCCTATCGTTCTTCCTAGTTAGAGGAAATGTCAAGTAAGCGCCTACAAGGTGGTAGACAACATTACCCAGTGAAACACCACACTACCTTACTTACTGGCATCCACAAGTGGCTGATGCTGTTTGCTCCCCAAAACAGGGATTCCACCCCAACTTTTTAATATGCAGTGCGAATCATTTGCCTTCAAGCGCATGACAAATATAGTGTAGATATCCATACTCAAATCCCATTTCTGAGGGTGCAGAAATAAAATAGCTAAACAGACTGGCAGCCAGATAGCGGACGGGACCGAATCTGATGGTGGTTTCCCAGTCAGCTCGAATTGCCTAAATGTGGTGATATGCAAGAGGGGGAAAAGGACTGTCAAAGCCACGATATGACGTGGAGACAATCTCCTACCACGTAACGCCCTCTGCTCTTTTTTCTTTTCCCTTCTGAAATGCTAGCATGACATTAAACCTAAACAGATAGCGTCACTGCAATTAAAATGAGAAACAAACCTCCTTCAACAAATCCAAAATAATAATAATTAAAAACCTTAAGAAAAATCTCTTCCACATTCACTTCACCGACATTCGTGGCTTAAACACTAAAATTATGTCCACAATTACCTCAAGACATTCAAATCATAGTTCACCTTAACCGTCCAAACCACATTTTGTTTGATTCCTGCTATCCTAAGGTTAGTATCTGCGCGATGTGATATTCCTTATAAGAATATGCCTGATGTTCAATCTCCTATTTTTACTTTCTGTTTTGTTTAGTTTATTTAGATTTGCGGCAGAAGCAATTCAGGCTATTAGGCCACTGTATTGTGTCTGTTAATTGCGTGTGTTATAATGGTTGGTTTGCCTGCTTTGCAGGTTGAAAAACCAGTTTCCGGTAGGAAAACCCTGCTACCTTCGCATGAGACCGGCTAACTCACCTTCAGCTGAAAGACCCTGATAAAGGTTCTTCGCGCTCTAGACGGGATTTGAGCCCAGTTCTTTCCAACCAAAAGGCATCATCGAAACCGACTGAGCTATGGAGGCTCTTTATTTATTTTTTTTTTCTGCTTAAGATTTGTTTACCTTATTATGTATCATTCATCAGCTATCACAATTTTGAAGATCATTCCGTCCTCTTTGACTTCTTATCCTTGAAGCTTGATTTCCTTGCAATTCATCAATCCATGCAATCCTGATATCATCTTTCTCAGTGACATTAGTGAATATTCCTTCCTCTTCCGCAATTCCTCATATTTACTTCCTCAGTGAATAACAGGAATTGCGATATCAAGTCATTCTGGTGTATATGCAGGGGACAAAGGGATTTTAGTTTCAAGGAAGTATGTGTGTATGATAAAATACATGACGTGGCTTCCCCCACGGTTATTACTTTCGTCCCATGACTACTGTCTCCACATAACCAGCAGAAATATTCTGTTGTCCAAAATCATACAATCTGATACTTGTTCATTGTTCTGCTCAAGGAAAATAAGTTAGGCTTGAAAATTAGGTGTTATGTAAAGATATATTTCTTTGCTCTGCCCATGATAGAAATCTTCACTAATTATCATGATCAGAAAGTTTGTAAGAAAATATTTTTCAATGAAATTGAATCATGACTGAACTGCACTCTCGGCTAGAACATGTTGATTTTCACGTTGCATTGCAACTCCAACTGCTACCGAAGAACAAAAGTTAGGCGTTCCTTTATACTGCTTTCCTTTCAAAGTGCCAAGATAAACAAATGTCCAACAATTATAAATAAAGTTCAAAATATTTGATATGTAACAGTTGGACTCTTCTTCCGGCAAGCAAAATAACAACCTAAGCGTTTAAGTTTCAACGATATTCAGTAAACTGTTTTGTTTTATTTCAATCAACGATGCTAATATATCAAACTGGTGGCTTCCTTTAATGAAGAATTATTTTCAAAGGATTTTAATAACTGAATGTGAAAATTTCATATCTAATATATATATATAAAGTTTTAGAGCGATATTAAATAAATGCTGGCATTCGTGTGAGAGGAGACCAGCATGAATTGGTAACAGTAGCATACTTGTGAATAATCGTATCCTGTAAAGTAAAATAGTCATGCTAAGTCATGCAATTTTAATTCTGAGTATTTCATAAGCTATCAATCAATTAAAAGTTTATAGAAAATAAACAAACTTTAAAAAACAAACTGTAGCTGATGGGATAACAATACAAAAAAAATCTTAAGTTACTTGATTAAATGTGAAAGCGATAGAATACATTTCCCCATAAAAGAAAATGATTTTAGAAGGGTGATTTTTCCCTATTCTCTTCTTCTGTTAAGCACTGTTGTTTCAATGGGAAATCGCTGTACATTAAATTATATTCATTTCGTGTTATGTTTTATTTATTTTGTATGGATGTATGGAGAACGAAGAGATGATAATGAACCAAGCCAGAAGGTGTCCGAACTAGAACGCAATGTTTAGCAATAACAAACCCACGACGTCGCTGTTCCTTCAGGATGGAACTAACGTTCTTGGTAGCGTCAAGTATTCAAATACATGGCTGGGTATACAAATGGAATTCAATAAACATTTCACAGCTACATCCGCTAAGGGATGTGTACTGAAATATTAAGCGAAGGCATTCAAAGCAGGCTGGCGGCAGCGAATATTAGCATTGCACATCAGTTGAACATTCCAAGTTTCTCCCTCTCTTTGGCTAAATTATATTTACATACACAATCGCATCTGGTTATTTATAAACACACGGCATGCTAGAGAAAAGACTCCGATCCTAATTTATTAAAATCCACAAGTATAATTCTTTCTGTTTTTCTTGTATTGCGTTACTAATATCCCAGCCTAAGCGGATAGTTTTAAGCTGATTTAAATAACTCAGAATTGGTCTCTCGTTAATCCTAGAATCAATCAATTACTGTCAATTAAATTATTTGTGTAAATCTGAAATTAAACTGCAGGAGTCACTTAACATATTATGTCCAAAAATGCATCATATTTTAGTTACTAATTGCGCTGGAGATAAAAATTATATATCTACTAAAAACAAAAATGCTTACTTAAAATTAAAGAATACAATTTAAGAAATACAATACAAATGATACATTTCACACTTTGTATTGTTACAAATGAACATTTTTGCTTGTGTTGAAATGGTTAGAAAATATTTGCTACTATGCTCTACACACCTTTAAAATTTAAGAAGTCACAATAAGTTCTCATATCGTTCTCTCAGAACATCAATCAATAACTACTGCATACGAGGTTGCCATTAACAAAAGATTATTTAGATACTTGATTTCTAAATTATAATAATATATTGGAGTACGTGCACACGTCTCTGAACGAGTTCAAATGGGAAAGGAAGGAAAGGTTTTTCTTATCATTAATAACCTTAATGATTTAAAATAAATAAAAAAATAATAAAAAAAAAACAACATTCGAAGCTTATATTAGTGCAAAATAGGAGAGTAATAAAAGTATTATATACACGGGACATCAAAAAATTCCGAAAATCACACTTTGTGTAGATCCAATACTCGCAGTATTTAACTGCAAAAGGGGAATTTCCGAAGTCTCAAGAGGAGAGATAGAAAAAAAAATCGTTTTTGAATACAAGTTTTTTTCTCCCTTTGCAAAATAAATATAAACATGCTGCATAACGTTTTTGAAAATTTAATTTTCTTATCAAATCGACCATTTTCTATCCATGACATAAACACAAATAATAAAATAGCGATTAATACATAAACACTATTAAATAAATGTTAAAATATTATATTATGAATAGACTTTAAAAAAAAAGAAATAATATTCAAAGTCGAGATTGGGTTTACAGTTAACATCAGAGCACACAAGGCAATTGTTCATCGACCACTTGGTCTATTTCAAAAGAATAAGTCCAATTTTCTAGCCGCTTCCGTCTATCAGACGATTAGCTAAATTTCTTCTCAGCAGCCGCAATAGTAGAAATGTTTTTCAAGTTCTCGATGGGATTCGAATACAGACCTTTCTGACTAAACAACAGCACCGGAAAAAAAAAAAACGATATAAGGAATTTCAGTTGTCGTATAAATGAAGACCTCATATAGCCGCAAATTAAATGTATTGTAGTAGAAATGTTACACAATAAATCAATACTCACTAAATAGCACCAGTAGACAGAACAATTAATCTAAATAAGCAAGTCGTTTTAACGATATAAAAAAATAAAGAAATAGAGAAAAATTAATATATATGAAATGAGGAAGGAAACGTGGAAAGACTAAGAAATAACAGGAGTCTTCCATCTAGTAAATTTCAATAAAAACTACAGTCATCCCTCGACTTACGTCCGGGTTCCGTTCCATCCGGGAGAACGTAAGTCGATACATTAAATCAACAGAGTTATAGGGGTTAGGGACTTAACCGTAATAAGTATACTGTCATTTTAATTTTTAAACCTTATTATAAAACTGTACTGTGCGTTACTGCCACTATAAAACAGGAGAATAATCACCAAAATCTTCCTCCACAATCACATCTTCATTACCTTCCCCGTGTGAACGATCAGGCTGTGGCTCTTCTGGTGTAACCTTTGTTTTTTTTGATGAAAATGTCCAATGTGCTTTGCTTATTCCTCTTCTTCTTTTCATCATAAATTTGTTCATAGCAAGCAAGCGCATCATGTACTTTCGTTTTTATTATTAAGTAGCGTTCAACATTGGCGTCCATGTCTTCAGCCATTTTGAGAACATCGCTAATTGCAAAGAACATTTCTGCAAGACCCTTCAGTGTAAATTGTTTAACTACCGCTTCCTGTTTCTCTTTTTCACTCTTCCTTGTCTCGATTTTTCCTCTTCTGCAAAAGTTCCAGTTCGACATTCTTTGTTGGTCAACTCTTCAGGGGAATGAGTTGAATTATGTCGTCATCATTCACTTCGAGATTCAGATTATTTGCTAGGTCCACTATTACAAACTTCCAAAATCATGCACAAACATTTTAAATGCCTTTTTCCATATGCCACTCATACGTCCCAAACCACAACAATATTTTTAATAGTATGATAAATATTGAATGTTTTCTAGAATTGTATGAGAGTCTAGTCATTTCCTTCAGTAGCAGAAATGGCTTGTGAAAAAGTTCTCCGTAGTTAATAAGCCTTAAACACTACATAAACTCCTGATCCATCGGTTGGAGCAATGTAGTAGTGTTTGGAGGGAGAAACATGACCTTGAACTTGGTGAAAATCACCGATATAAGACGGATGACCTGGAGCATTATTTAGAATTAATAAAATTTTAAATTCTACACTTTCTTTCACACAAAAGCTTTTTATTTAACTCGCATAACAGTCGATTAAGGCATCCTCAAACAATTTTTGAGTCATCCAGACTTTTTATTGTTCCGATAATGAACTGGGAGTATGATTCCTAATGTTTTTGAAGATTCGTGGATTCTCACTGTGCCATATCACAAATGGTTTCAATTTATATCCAGCCACATTACTCGTAACAGAATCGTAATACGGGCATTAAGAGCTTTGAAAACCAGGAATAGATTTTAGCTTTTTGTGGATGAATGTCCGCTCGGGCATTTTTTCCCGAAACAAGGACGTCTCATCCATATTAAATATTTTCCGTAGCAAATAATTTTCCTCCGTAATAATTTTATCCAATTTTCCCACAAACTCCTTGGCAGCCTTATCAGCACTTGCAGATTCCCATACATTTTCACACTATGCAGCGCAAAACGCTGCTTGAATCTCATGAACCAACCGGAAGAAGCATTGAATTCGTAGTCATTATCAGGTTCTGCTTTCTCCTTCAACATGTTGAAGAGACTTAGTGCCTTAGCATGTATGGTCACAATGCTAAGGGGTATACGCATTTGGTTCAGGTCCTCTATCCATGATGCAAGTAGCTTTTCCTTATCCCCGATAGGACCTTGTCGTTGCTTCGTCACTATCGTCGATTTAACGGAAGCAATTTTATCTTTTTTTCAAAATGGCCATCACTGTAGAATGAGACCATCCGAAGTCATGTGCGATCACATGGACGGGCTTATCAGCTTCATGTTGCTTTATAACTTGCAACTTCGTTTCAAAATCAACTGTTCGCCTCTTTTTCTGTGATTCTTCACTAGGTTTTTTGATTGTGCGTGCAGGGTCCATGTTGCGCGATGTTTTGTGCATATTTATTTAACGATAAATACATAAATAAACCATTTCTCAAACACAAAATCAACAGAGAAACTGTTCAAGACACGTGCCGAATGCCCAGGGAGTTTGCCGCTGAAAGTGCTGTTGCCACTGTGCATGCTTTACGTTATGCTCGCTTGCGTCTTGTTCGAAAGTATACCCGAAAATGTTATTTATTCCGTTATGGGATTACGGACGTATCTTCGAAAGCACGTAACTCGAACGGACGTAAGTCGAAGGATGACTGCATATTTAAACAAATCGTCTTATATCAGAAGCCTCCGTAGCTCAGTCGTCATAGACGAAGCCCTTTGGTCAGAAAGACCTGGGTTCGATTCCCGTAAGTGAGGTGAATATGAGACTGGCTAAAGGTGAGTTAGCCAGTCTCATATGGTGGTAGGATTTTTTGACCCAGAAACTCAGGTTTCTCATCCCCCAGAACAGGCAAACCAGCCCCGTGAACACACGCGTCTACAGACATAGGATACACCGGGAGGCATAGGGCCAACCACCTTATTCTCGAGACGGTTGCGGCTGAAAGAATAAAAAACCTCGACACCGTAAAGGTAGAAGAGGAGATTTAAGAAAGAAAGTTCTACGAAAGGGAAAATAAGAATAAAGGAGAAAGTCAACGTTACCGGGTGATTCGTTGGATAGCGAATCACCCGGTAACGTTTCCCTTTCGATGGCACATGCAGTGGTAAATAGTATGAGGACTCAGAGATAATGATGACTGAATAGTCAGTTTAATAACCAATATCTACTGATACTACACCATTTCCTTCTTGATACCAATGGAGCTGTCCATCTCTCAGATTTGTCGACTGTGTGAGTTTTCTGGAGACGGTTCTATTTCTGGGAGGAGTATCCGGAGCAAGAAGAAAATAATGCCATATCCAGCTGACACCGGATACATTAATATCATATGGAAAAGATCCAAGAAAATACTTCTCATGGAAGGACCCAAGTCTCTTCAAATAAATGGTGTGTGTGTTCCGAAGATAAACTTTTTCTTGTTCGGAAAGAAACTAGGTATGAATTGTATGTAGTTTTCTTAAAAAAAAAATAAAAATAAAGCAAGAATAACATATAATCAAACAAATACAGAATAATTATCTTTCTAAGCAGATAAACCGACTGAAAATATACGCAAATAACAAAGATAGCAAATAAGTCCATGGACTTAGCTGCCGCTTTACTAATTCTACCAAATTTAAATTCAAACCAACTAACCGAGAACTACAAATAAAATCTTTCACATATAGAAAAATAACTCAGCATATAATCCCATTAAATCACACAAAATAAATAATCGTTAAAGAAATGTTATTTATAAACCTTCAAAAAATAAGACAAATTATTCAATAAATTCAATGAATAAGACCGCTAAAAGATGTAGCATTCATTTCAACCTGAGAGTCCAGCTTAAGAAGCTATCCGCTCAGGGTTGTGTACCAGTTTTTCTCGGTGAGGCAAACATTTATTTTCTATTTTGATTCAGGTCAAATGTAATTCTGCGAGTGAATTATTTTCAAAGTTTTTCAATTCATATGCGCTAGTAGCTACGTTTATCAACTTGATTCCCGTAACAAATTGCACATTTGATCACATTAGATTATTTTTTCCTTTTGTTTTTCTCCCAAAACATTTCTTAAAACAACTGCTATTTTTTTTAGAAAAAATAACAGTTTTATTTAACGCAAGCCTAGCTGGTCGAGAGGAAGTGTGCCTATCCCTAACCAAAAAGGTGCGTGGTCAAATGCCGCACTGGTGATGGATATCTCGTGGGAAATGGATATAAGGTGGAAAATGAATTTCATCATCGTGCAAGACCACCGCTTAGCTTACTGAAGGGGGCTTGAAAAATTCTATGCTGTCTCTAAAGCAGAGTTTCTGAGTCCAAACACGGCGCGCGCACACACAATGATTAGAAAGAAGTCAACGGACCCCCCCCCCTCCCCCGCCCACACACACACATGGGCAAGGTGCATCGTGCCATGTAACGAGTCACGTGTTTGTAGCCGGTATAAATTGGCGGAATATGGTGCTCCCAAGTCAGTGCAACTGTGTCCGGCTGTGAAATGGCTGCGAAAAGGAACTCACAGAATTTTAAAACGGCGTTATGATAGGATGATATGTTGCAGGCCTATATATATATATATATATATATATATATATACACACAGAACGAAAAATTTTGTTTGCGCGTGCGTACATTATATATTGCATGTTTTATATATATATATATATATATATATATATATATATATATATATATATATATATATATATAATATTGCATATTATATATGCGAGGTGTATTAAATTACGAAACTGTGTAATACTGATATATTTCTATATACGATTATATAAATTAATTTTATAAAGACATTTAAAACACAAGATGCATTAGTTAAATTAGATAAAATCTGCTTGAGCGTATAAGGTTCGAGCAAATTGTTGAAAGCGGTGAAATAGTCACACTGAAGAAATGAAAACATTCTACTAAAATATGATAAACGGTGTAAATAGATCCACAGTATATAGAAATATCATCACCCCGTCAAATAGGAAGGAGTGTGTGAGATCGCTATGACAAATGCGGAACAGCAAGACCAATTTCCTCCTACGATCCCTGCATAGATTGGACTACCGGAATTTAATTCTTGGCTTCATTGGTATAATTTATTAGCAATCGCTCGATTTCATGAGGCTTGCCATTGGTATCTTAGTTTTTGTTTAATAATCTGCCTACAGTCGGTATAAGGGACAAGTATAAGAATATAGTGTGTGTGTGTGGGGGGGGGGGGAAATAGCTGATTTATATACAATATCTGTAACACTGTTTCCGTAGATCCCAGCGAAGTCTGGAATCCAAGAGAGGCATACGTCCTGATAGACTCCTCGTGTGATATGGAATGATCTACCAGTCTTCTTATTGCCTGTACAGAACTTCGAATCGGTGTAAATTACGAGCCTTTAGAATCATCTCACTTTTATATGACTTAACGCAAGCTCTATGATATGCAGCTCAGTGCTATAATTGCTATATTCCAATGGGTTCCGATTTGAGACTACGCTGTCTGAGAAGGCAGCGGCAGACAATATTAGAAATCTCTGTTTTGAATAGTATGCGCAAATCGACAGAAAACCGGAGTATTCTGCTCAGTATGTGCTTGAAGTAATTATTTAATAAGCAGACCAAAAGGATTCAAGGCAGGCCGAAGTGTACAAAAAAGAAGTTTTCACAGCTTGGGGTGGCCTAACAGGGATTTTATATCACATAGATCCATCTTCTGAAATAGAAGAAATAGTTTCATTCTCTTCGATATAAAGACTAAGAATAAGCGATATTCGAAACGCATCAATTACAATTCTGATTACCTGAAGGTGGATAGGATCTTATCCGCCATCAGGCAATCAGAACTGACTGGCAGAGGCTTAGACCTATGACTCATTATCTGGATTCAATCAGATATGTGCACGGTAGAGAATGAACAAAGAACATAAGTGTGCACTGAAAAAGGTGGAAGACAAGATGCAAAGGATGGTCACTACTCTTATTCACTTATCTTTCAGCTGGCGTATTGTGAGGTGAAAAATGTTAAATGTTATCGAATGAGACAAATGAATTCCAAGAAAACTGCCTCTGTTGCAACTAGATTGCAGTTTGTCCCAGTCTTAACTTTGGGTCGGAATGTGACGATGCATGCGACGTTTATACATGCATTATTGTGGGCTTTAAATCCCACTGGCAAGAACCCAACGGATAGTTGGTTAAGAACTTGTTGCAACTATCTTTCCATGTTCATATATTGCAAAAATGAAAAGGTAATAAAGTTATCGATCAGAGACCATTGCTTATTGTAGGAGGAAGTAGTTTTGCAATCATGACACAGAATCTTGTGGGGGGTTACATCTTCTTGGATAAGGGTTGGGGGGGGGGAGAGAAAAGAGAGAGAATCACACTCTGACTTGTAAGGTTTCAATGGACAGAAAAGTTTGCTTGTTTATTTGTCTTTAATTATAGCCGAACCAACTTAGGCTATACACGTGTTCGTCTGACTGGTTTGTCTACTTGGGTGAGAAAAAAACAACAAAAAAACTTGAGTTTCCAGCAGGAAAAACCCTGTCATACCACATGAGACGAGATAACGCACATTCCGCTGAAAAACCCTTATAAAGATTTCTGTGCATCCGAGAGATGGAGATGGCTAAATCGACATGTGCAAGGCGTTATTTCATGTGTTTAGGAGGGAGAGGTTATTGTTAAAGGGTTATTCAAGAATCCTTCTGATAACATTAGTGATAACATAACACTACACAAAGGATAGTGACACACTGTTATGTAAGATCTTCAGCAGGCAAAAGCACACTGCCTTTTGTAAGGAAACCTTAATGTATGTCGTTTTAGATGAATCCGTGCAAATGCAGTGCAAGAATTGTTCATTATTTATGTCTAATGGGGTCTATCTGGCTTCCGATTCTGATTTTTTTCGGTTTTAAATTTATCCTCTTTTCCTTTTCTTCCTGAACAGCCGTGTCGATATATTCTTCATAAGGAGGAAAAATATTCCATACGCATTAAAGTGATTTCCGATAGTTTTTAGATACCTCTGAAGATATAGGAGGTATTCATATTCGTTTTTTCCCCTTTTCCCTGCAGGTATGTCCAGAGGCTTTTCCTTAAATAACGGTACTTGGGCCATTATTTTTTTAATTCAAGGATTCTAATGCAATGGTATAATTTCGGGTGCATTCCAGGAGCGGGGCCATATTCATTATATCATCTAGTCAGTTGTGATGAAAAGCAGACTAAATAGTAGTAGTATTTAAGGGATGACAGAATTGTGAAGGTGGGATAGTAATGCAGTGTTCTTATCACATTCGATTTTTTTTTTTTTTTTTTTTAACTTTCTTAGCCCTTTGGTCGAAAAGACCTGGGTTCGATTCCCGTCCAAGAAGTGAGGAATCTTTATCTGGTCTCTTTCGACTAAAGGTGAGTTTTCCGGTTTCATACGGAGGGGGGGGGTTCACCCGGAAACTCGGATTTTTCGTCCCCCAGAACAGGCAAACTGTCTCTATGAACACAAGCATCTGCAGACATAGGACACACCGGAACGCATAGGGCCAACCACCTTATCCTCGAGACGGTCGCGGTTGTGAAGTTCACATTCGTGAAAAAGCTTAAGACAAGACTTTTTCAGCTTAAGAGAGCTTTCTATCAGATGTGATGTATTTCCTAATACTGAATGTTTTGCTCTGTCTTCTTTAGTGTATCTTCCTTATTACTCTACTGTTAGCATACTTGGAAGTAAGATCTCCCTCATTATTAGTGCATTTAGGTGTTTTACAAGTGTAGTCTTCAGTTTCATGCCCATTACTGCTGTGACGAACGAAGATGGAAGAACCACAATAATAGCTTACAATGTGATGTACCTCCTCTTTATCTCCAATATTGAATGTTTTCCTCTATCTTCTTAATGTATCTTTCTCAATATTCTACTGTTAGCATACTTGGAAATAAGATCTCCCTCATTATTGGTGCAGTTAGGTGTTGTGCACGTGTAGTCTTCAGTTTCATGCTCATTACTGCTGTGACAAACGAAGAAGGAAGAACTACAATAGCAGCTTGAACATGACTGTATGTCATACACTTGAAATGTGTCAAAGGATGCCGGATGTAGAGACCGAATCCAGTTCGGAGAGGCTTTCACTAATGATGGACGTTTCTGTTTCACGCTTACGCGGAAACACCGTACCATGAAGGCTTTCGGAACCAATCCAACAGAAAAGAATGTTTAATCATTATTCCCGTAGTCTCTTATGTTTCCATATATTTATGTTTCCGTCTGTTTGTCTGTTTTATAGGATGAAAAACCCTGCCAGCTCAGTATGATGCCGGCTAACTCACCTTCAGATAAAAATCTTGATAAAGGGTTCGATGTTCATGTTCAAGCTACTTCGCATGCTAGACAGGATTCGAAACTCAAGTCTTTCCAACCAAAGGCATCATAGAAACCGACAGTCTAGTTGGAGGTTTAGAAGTATTAAATATAAGAACGGTATTCCCAGTGCAATGTTTGCAAAACAATAAGTGGCAACGCATTCTTAGCTAGCAGGAAAAAATGTAATTAAAAGGATATGAAAAGAAACTAAATTATGTGCTGATCTTTTTACTTCATAGTGAAATACGGTTTTTGCAATAAGAATAACAAATTAAGTAAATAACGTACAGTTCATTAAGCATACATATACTGTAAATGTATATAAAAATAAGTAAAATGCATACGATAAATTTTAATAAAAATTTTATAAAAGCAAATATTTAAAAAGTTTTATATAAGCAAAAAAAAAAAAAAAAAACGGTTTTATATTGCAAATATCTCAACAACAAACGTAGTGAAAAATGTAAATTTCATTAAATAACTACGCTTAATATGTACAGAAGGTAAACATGTGAAAAATATTACAAATTTTTAAATGTACCGCATCCCAATGTCACATCTCGCTGATAATAAAAGTGGCACTGTTTCGTTGCTTACAGTCCCCCCCTCCCCCCAAAAAAAATCACTGAGTATTCCTGATTGACATAACATCACCATCCCAAGTATCAAGATCTATCTTATGGCCGTCACTCATCGATCCTTCACTTCAGTGCATATGTCTTCGTTGGGAAAAACATAGAGGAGATCACACTCTGATATCACACCATCTGAAAAGTTTAATGGGGAGAAGGACCACGGAATTAGTATTACTAAATCGATGTTGCGCAGAAGAGCTGCTCTGTTTATTAAATGTTACGACCTAATATATCTCTTACAAAGTTTTTATTATTATTATAACTGATTTTGGGATCCTGCCAACTTTTCTATTTAAAGAAGATGATATTTTCTCAATAGGAAGTTCACCTGTTAGTATTATTAAAAAAAGGTAGGATATTTGTATGTGTCCCATTCTGTATTTTTTTTTTTTTCAGTATTTGTATCCACTGATGTGTCAGTGATTTCTGAATCTAGTTGAGGTCTCATGTGGATCTTTCATAAATTTGAGGATGAATGATTAATTTTTCAGAGAGAGAGAGAATAATTCAGTGCCAGACGTCCCCATACCGGCACCACAGCAAGCCTTACTCTTTCTCCACAGATGATGGGAAAGGAGACTTACCACTTACAGCTGAATGCAAGTCTACTAGACGATTGTTCGTGACCGGGATATCCAGCACCATACCCATCTTGCTAAAGCAGTGGCTAAAACCCTGCATGCACACCAACAGAATTCCTTCTTCTGTTAAATCCCAATAATGGTGATCTGGAAAATACGAAAGTAAAAAGATTGGAAAAGCAGAACGAAGAATAGAAAGATCAACAAGGCAAGTACCATCACTGGGTAGCAATGACTGGAATTAGGCCAAAGAAACTAAGGATATGAAGACAGTACATGATGTCTATTAATTGGGTGTTTTTCTGATTGCAATGTCCGTTGGCGGGATGAACAGAATTATCAAGTTTCCGGGAAGAAAAAACGTGCGACTTCCGTAAGACACATAGTAAAAATTTCTTTCTCCTTAACCACTTGCTAAAACGTGGAAATAACAACAATCTGTAAAACACATCGTGTGTAAGTTTGTATTATATCTATATATATATCTGTGTGTGTGTGTGTGTGTTTAGAACAGCCTTCCTCGCACATATTTTCCCCGACTTTATTCTTCAACTATTAATGAAACAATCAATAGATCCAGTCTTTCTACTTAACTGTCCCAAATGCGAAACTGATAGACTATATGTTTTGCCACTTTTCGTTTGCAGGGTTTATATAATATATACCCTCTCCCTCTCTCATGAGCCCAAAACATTACCACCTACTCATGAGCGTGCCAGAATACACATCTTGACATTGACTCCACTAGACCATGAAAGGGCGTGAGTTTTGGACCAACCAGACACAATAACGTCCAGGAGGAGGATGCGTTTCAAGTGATCCAACAAATGTTCGATGGGATTCAAATCAGGAGAATTAAGCGGCAAGGGAAGGACACGAGATGCTTGGATAGGCACTTCGAGCCAAGCTGGCACAATGCGAATACTGTGACACGGAGGCCTTGTCTTGCTCGAAGATTCCAGATTCATCGGATCACATTGTCACGATTTGGGGACGAGAGAACCAGGTTATGTCCATGAAAACAATCCCCATACCAGGATACCGCCACCTCCGGATTTTCCGCCCAACAGTGCAGTCTGGTTGGCAGGAAACAGGCTGGGGTGGTCATAATGTTTTTACTCATGAGTGTGTATGTAAAGGACGTCTGATACAGATTAACGGATCGCATCTTCCAATTATATATATCAGTACCATGCAAATACAACTCAAGTGATGGAAGCCATCACAGCATTTATGGCTTTCAATGAAGAAAACATATACTTTCGAATATTTTTTTCCTTCACTTATAATAGGAATTAATCTATTAATCAGTCGCATGAAACTTGTGCTTCGATTTTCTTGACCGCCTTTATGGGGAATTAATACTATCCGTGAATGAAATGTTTCGCCTTATCGAATAAGGATTTCATTGGTTTATACGATCAAAAGTAACTATAACATTTAAACTAACACTACTACTAATGCTTATGTGATGTTTTTCCAAAGAAAAGAATTACAAGACGGGCTACCTATGCGAATTTGGCACATAAAGCGAAATGAGATGAAATATATGTGCTTAAGTCCATAACACGAAAATATTGTCACGTTATGCCATGTTAAGCTGATGACCTATTGTTTGAAGTAGTTGAAAGCAAGGTAAATAACATAACATGAAACTCCAATTTTTACTGATGGTGTTGGAATAATGGATGTAAAAATAGTCATATACTGAAAGAAGTGCAGATCAGATAAATCTTCAAAAATACGATACTTCTAATTATTAATCAATGTTAATATAGCATTTTAATACTGCGATTAAACTATAATAAATATACTATTACATGCAATTTATGGATGTAATGGTATATTAATGGCCGAAGCGCTCATAAAAAGTGTGAAAAAGAGCCAAAGTTCGCAATAAAAAAAAAAAGTGCTAGAAACTCATTTCGATCTCTGCATTTATTTTTATAGGATGAAATATCTGGATCCAAATTACTGTTGTTATTTTTTCTAATACTATTAACAGTTTTAACGTACCATATTGTACTATCATGATATAAAATCTGAGTAATTAATAATAAATGATGATATAAATATGACAATCCGACCCAGACTGACCCTTTATCATTAAAAAGAGATAAAGGTAAGGATCAAAATGTTCGATAAGCAATCTATTTTCAAAAATTATCTTATTTCAGTAATCATCCTATTTCAGAAATGTTTTGATTTTCTTACCTGATATACAATTTAGGGAATTCGTTTGTGTGATAAAAAATAAACTGTTAACGGATGATTTCTTTGTGTCAAAAGAAGATAAAGTATTACCACTGTTTCAATCGCAATCAAGGTGTACAATTCGGTTTAATCAAACTTGCTTTTGCATATGTAAACAAAGCGTGCAAGAGCAACGTTTGAAAACTGCACGAGCGCTGATCCGAGAAGAGATTGTTTTGGATACGGACAACAATACGTTGCTATATATACATATCGTCAAATGTATATAGCGCTTACAAATATTTTCACATATATATGAATATATGATTTCTGTAAGCACTATCCAAGATTTGACAGTGCTTAATTTTTCCACTTAATTTCTGAAAAATGAATTTATATTTTCATTTGATCTTTTAAATAATAATGATATTAACAATTATATATACTATAAATAACTAGACGCAACAGCAAAATGAATGCGCATATCCACATGCTGAGAAGAGTAGGATTACGTAATTCTATTGCAACTGTTACTACCATCATTTCAGTGATAAGCAGTAAATATATTAAACTAGGATTTTTCCACCATTCGAACATTCTCAAGTTAGAAGTCATCGTAACTATTTCCATGTTATTGCGCTGAACAAAATCCCCCCCCCCCCTTCCCAACTCTCTCTCTATGTAACCTAAAGCAAAAGTGTATCTTCATTGGCGATCTTCTGGCTACTGAAATATTTGTGGAAAAAGATAAACTAAGAGGCTATTGACCTATGCAGTTAAGTTCAGAGCAGTGTTCAATGTCTATCATCAACTCCATATATATTAAAGGTGAAATTTTATTTACTTACCACTATCTCTCGAACACTATAAACTACACAATGTAAACAAGCTCTTAAAATCTAAATTCTAAGTTGTTAGTTGTTCATTATCTCAGTAATGCTGTTGAAAGCAAGTTTTTTAGTTCAAATATATCAAATTATGCGTTGCTAATTTATTTATTTCACCAATTAATGAAAAGTCAAAGTTTCTGCTAAGAGTGTTCTGTAATACGAAATAAACACCAAACTAGTGCAGCAGCATAAAGCTAATATTCAATTTCTTTGTTGATCTTGCTATGATAACATAGAAAACAAACACATGATGATTTTCTCGAAATACATTTTTGCATCTTATTACATGCAGGAAGACAACACGAACGCTATTCTTAGGGGGGGGGGGAGAAAAAAAAAGGAAAAAAAGCACATGTGGAAATTACACTGATCAGTCCAGCCAAGGTATGAGATGGACGCTTCCTTCCAGAAGAAAGTTAATGTCGCTTTGTCACCGATAATTGAAAAAATTAGCTTAAACGAACTGCCAATGTATACAGTTAGAATCAAACTGCCCCAAATCAAATCAAATTAGAATCAAATAAATACGTTACTGTATGGAGATGATAAATATTAATTGCTAACATAATAAACTGCAATTGGTTGTCAGGGTTGTGAAATACGAGATTTTCTTTGGGGTGGGGAGAGTTGAGAGAGAAACACGAAAGTTATAGAATTTGGAGAAAGAAAGATAATAAAGAGCAAAATAATTTTAAATAAGAAATCAACAAGTGCAAGTTAATGTTAATTATCTCAGCTGTAATAAATTACGCCGAATAAACAAATGCAAAACATAATATTAATACATTTATAAAAATAAAAGAAACGACATATTTTAAAACAACTTTAAATATAAAAAAATACAAGATGAAAAATACTTAATGTTTTCGCTAAACGTGGGGAATGAGAAAACAATTACAAATAAAAAATAATACCAGAAGAAATGAAATTTTTGAGGAAAACAGCAGGATAAACGGAGAATTTTTTTTTTAAAAAAGAACTAATTAATTATATAAGAACCAACCTTTGGAACAATATAACTATAATAACAAATCGATTTACGATGCGAATAGAATGTCAGCCAACAAATATAAACCAAGAGGAGAAAGAAATAGAAGTCATCTTTAAAGAGATCGTGTGAGACCGAAATAAGTACACACTGTATAATTTTTAATTTGATAGGGAGACGAGGACAGATGTGTCAGGAGAGTAGATTTTAGCATTCAGATAATTCTATTACTAATTGCTTTTCACAAGCAAATACTTAAATGAGACTGAAAGTGTCATTTCCGAAATAACTATGGGCATTATAGATTGCAATAAATATTCTGATATTTAACTATTCCATTAAACTCTTTTTTTTTCTTTTACGGATGATATTTTTATCGATGGTAAATAAGCGATAAGTACTTGCTTCCTCCTCCCCCCCCCCTCTTATTTTCACACTGACCAAACAGTTATGTGGAATGTACCAACATTTGGAATTCTACCAACACATTTTCGTTGAGAGAGATGGAGTGGAAGGAGAAGGAAAGTAAAGTAAAAGAACACTTCGTTTATAGACAGGCGAACAGGTTATCACTACAAACCAGAGACAGTGAGTGCAATCACACGACCGACTCTACACCACCTGCATTTTCCAGGTGGTGTCGGCTGACAGCCAACCAGCACCATCCCCCAAGTGTCTTTCATTCCCCCCATTCCCGGACCTTCATCACTGAACAGGTGGTTTTAGCCTCCTGCAGGGCAACTGGGGCGCTGCCCTCTTCACAACGGATACATTGAAATAATCTCAGTGGAGTAAGTGTCTTTATTTAAACTCATAATGGTGGATAGTTAAGGTTTACTACTTTATGCTCAACAGCTATTGAGAGCAAAACTGTAACTAATACAAACAATATGAAAAGACAGTTCCGATTTTTTTTTTTTTTTCAATGGAACTCACAGCAGAAAACTTTTTCAAGCAGGGTTTTACTTCCCGCAAATGAACTATCACTTATTTGTACACAATTCAATGTTTTTCCACAAAATGCTAACATGCATTTCTTCATAACACAGAAAAACGAGATTAGGTGAATGAAACAAACTATACTGCTAACTAATTACAAGTAAAGTAACTTTGAATTTTAAATAACTATGAAATTATATATATATATATATATATATATATATATATATATAGCCATAGAGGGGTGTGTGTGTGTGTGTGTGTATGCAATTTTTCGATGAGAAACGTCGAGACCATGAAGAGCATTGGAGTGGGTGTTTCTGGGTTGAAAAGGTACTCGAACCTAACATGGGAGAAAGAAATAGTTAGATCAGCTTAGGGTAAAAATAGCAGAAGGAAGAAAATGCAGAGAAAAGCCCCGTGGAAAATTTGGGAAGATAAAAAGAAAGAAAGGCGCTGAAAAAGAAATGAGTTATTTTGGTGAGGTTGATCAATGACACTGGACAAGAAATTTGCTTCTAATGGAAGGAAATTTCAAAACTTTCAATACCTGTATAGGTATCCATGAGTAAACTACTAAGAAATGGACGGTATTCCTCACATCCAGTCATTCCAAACTTGGTCGAGTTTGATTTAATGTTTGACGCAATTAATAACAAATTGTTGTAATTTACTATGAAAAAAAAAGACTAAATCTCAGGTATGAATAATATAACTATCTTTTTTTACTGAGCAATTAAATGGATAAAATTCCGTAGATTTTAAAATTAAAATTCCGTGGATCCTAAAAGATGTATTAAACTGATTCCAACCTCAGAAGTGCGGTTTATAAATGAGGGAGGAAAAAAAAAAAAAAAAAACATATTTGCTTTTTTTTTTTTTTCTGTCTGTCGTAACGTCCACAATTTATACTGTTCAGAGTAGAAATGCAATATTTGAATTGTCTCGCATAAAGGAAAACGTATATCATACGAAATTAAAATGATTAATGTATTTCTCAGAAGCGCTGGCTTTTTAACTGAAATAAAACTTTCTTTTTTAATCAACCGCGTTAAGTGCAATATTTTCCACTGGCAAGATAATAACTCGTGTGTTATAATAAAAAAAAATGGTTATATGACGTCAAAAATATTTTTTTAAAAGGCATGACCGAGTATATGATGCAACAAATATAGACGGAAAAAAAAGAGGGTGTAAAAGAGCATTAGCAACCATTACACGTAGCAAACATGCAACGTTATATATATATATATATATATATATATATATATATATATATATATATATATATATATATATATATATATATATATATATATATATATATATAATAAGAGATTGCAAGAGCCTGCTTCACATAATCAATTGTCTAAAGCACGCTAGATCTTCTCCTCGAAATATTAACTTTGTTATAAATAAATAAGTAAATAATACTTAACATGGAAGTAAAAAGCTTGGGAGGTAAAAATTTGCGTAAAACATAAATCGTAATTTCATTACGATTACACAAGTTTCCAAAATATTTCCTATTCAAAATTATAAAATAATGCGAACGCAAATCTTATATATATATATATATATATGAGAAAGAAGTGATTATTAACGTGTGCAGAAAACTATAGGTAATAAATTCTGTACAACTCTGACGGCACGTGTGATGTTCAATTCTGTGCCAACTGCTGCGAGATAATTATAATAGTCAACCCTTCTTTCTGTAACCTCGATGGCATAATTACTGCATCATTCTATTGAAAGAATTACCTCAGGCTTTTTACCGACTTGTAAGAGGATCTGGATGTGCTCTGCTGGTCAGGCAGGTTACTGAGGCCAACCAAATACAGTTGCCGAGCAGAGTACACCTGTTCCTTTCGGCACTGAGAACATGCACACCACGTAGAAGAGGAAGTGCAATAAACCTTACAACCACGACAAGTTGAATTATTAGCAGAGCTGTACATATTCCATAACAGGACTGACATTAGAGACTAGGCACATCAAGTACTTTATACTCTGGTCATAATACCGAAAAATAACGCAAATAAACCGTAATTGGAACATTACTTTTATTATAAGCTTTGCAACAAACAACAACTATACGAGATTGCAGAAAACATCAACAAATCTATATAATTGAAACAGAATTGTAACAAAAATGTTAATGATTAATTGGTTGCGTTGTTTTGAATTAAGAAACTAAGGCTATAAGACCATCATGCATGCCATCTTCTGGTCGGATATAAAGTTTTAGTGATGAAAAACCTTGACTAAAAGACAATCTCATGATAATACAAAAATGTTCAAGATTAACAGGTATTTTGTTTGTTCGTGAGTCTCTTTATTTCATTAAGAGTGCTTTCTTAGACATGCCGATTTGGCATTTCTCCATCGTATATATAAGGATGATTTTCATATTATTATTATTAAAAGATTTGAGTGCCATGGCACTCAAAGAAGAAGATTATTAAGAGAGAGACAACATCCAATGGCAATCCATTCCAATCAGACACCACTCTACGAGAGAAAAATCTAGATCTCATCCCTTTCTTGGCGGCATTCTCAGCTTCCAAGGATGCCCTCTCGTTCTTTCCCCATCCTCCATAAAATGAAATCCTGGATGACCCTTTCAGAAATTTGTAAATCTCAAAGATATCACTCCTTTTTCCCCCTGTTTGCTAGTGTCTGCAGTCTACAAATTCTCAATCTGTTTTCATAATCAGTATTCCATAATACTGATGACAGTTAGAGAAACTTTTACTAAAATACGAGTATATCCAATACATTCAATTCGGCTCAAAGTGATTGATTTGATCCTGCACTTCAAGTAAAGTAAGTTTTTATCCGTGTATTACTCTTTAAAATTTATTCGAATTTATAATGCCAAGATAATAAATGTCTTTGTTTGCAAATACAATGATTAACAAAGTGGATTTTTTTTTTTTTTAAATTCTGCAACAGATGTCATTCAATAACGAGTGACAGCGGCAGTGTGCTTTGAAAAGTTTATACGACTTTTACTGCATAATATTAAGCAGGACTCACAGATATGCTTTCCAAATCGCCTAGATTATAATTTCCACTTTTATGTTAAATTTGTATAGGCACTTATATGTTTCATTTGTACACAGAGATAAAGATAACCACGGCAATTTAACCAATTACACCAAGAGGCATTCTCACTGCATGCTTGTCCCATATCCCTCTAATTTTTGCTAGAGAATTAATACCGAGCATATGACAGCAATCTAGCATTATCATAGAAGTTGGCATTTATTCACTCTATTCCAAAGGGTGTGCACTCAAATTATCATCCCACTGCCTTAAGCCCAGTCCTCTCGAAAATAAGGGAGAAGTCAATAATAGCCAATACTTCATACCTAGAGACCCACTAATAAACATTCCCCTATTCTCTATACAAAGCAGAATTTGAGTGTAGCATGCAGGCCAAACTAACCAGCACTGTCATCTTTTGGTCTATCTTCTATCTTCATCCCTTTACAACTGGGTTGCCAGAGTCCTCTACGACAGTTCGTTAAGTTTCGTGGCGGATCGTTTACTCTTTTCAGATTTCCCACAGATGCCCAAGTATCCCTCTCCCCAGGACTGTACTTTCGCCCGTTATCTTCCCAATGTACATAAACGACCTTCTCACCTCCTTAAATCCCTTCAAGATTAATAAAAAAAAAATAAATAAATAAATAAAAACCAAAAGACATTTATTTTACATAAATATGTCTTCTTTTTTTTTTAGTTTATATAATTCTATAAAACTTAATTTTGAATCTGATGGGAAAAAAGCAAGTTAAAATTCATTAATAAAATTATAACGTTATAATCGTAATAAATATACACTCAAAGATAGCATATCGAACTTCTATAACTGATTATAAGGAATGTACTAACTGTTGTGAATGGATGCACTATACAGGCTTACTGCAGTTAAAATAAATGCAGTAAGCCTGTACAAGTAGACACGAAGAACAAATACTCACTTTTGCAGATTACACAAAAGGTTTTTAAGAGGATATGAACTGGTGAAGCGAAAGGTAAATATTACTCATAATTAGGAAGAGAAGCAAGAATAGTGAATGGAACGGAGTTCTAAATAATCAGATAATAGATAATGGACGTTCATAAAAAAAAAATAATAATAATAATAAATAAATAATAAATTAGGGCATGTTCGTAAAAATTAAGTCTGAAGTTGCGGGGTACGCATAGTAGATATATTACGGTAAACATGTGCTGTTCAGTAGATGTTTTTGTTACAAGTGCTATAAAATTATTCTGTTTATAAAATGGCAGCAGGAAAAGATATTCGAAGCCACTGCTTTTGGGAAAGGAAGTTATACATATGAAGATTTAAAAAAAAAAAAAAATCGCAGAGTAACCTTATTGCGATTTTTTTTCCTGTAGATGAATATAGTGAATCCATCTCCAGATTATACTGTACCTCTACGTTCATTGCCGGTCTGGTTGACCGAGTGATATTCGCTTTCTAGCCAAGCGGGTTCGAATTCCGCCAAGGGCATGGATGCTTGTGATTGTCCTAACTCTTTGTGGAAAGGGCAACTGCGACTCTGCCACTTCTTCTAGCAGAAGGCTTCACTCCGAAAACCCAATGAAGTACGGAACGGACTATACGGCGTCAAATGCCGCCACATGTGAATAACTTACAACGTTTATTCTATATAAACGACATGTGGTTAGCAGAACTGTCACCAAGCAGCATACAAGACAGACTGGACGAGGTACCATATGAACAGATGAACTGAAAACATGAAACAGGAGAATAACTATTAAATATGGGCAATTCTGGATTTGACTAAAGTAAATACGAGTGCAAAAATCTCACGCTAACTTGTCGAAGTGGGGATAAAAGACGCTTCTCAAAGCAGAATAAAATTGGTCAAGAAACATTTTAAATTCAAGTTAGGCAGCATCAGCTACCCAGCAAATATATTCAAGCAGTGATTTGATCTGCAGAATAAAGTAACAATGTCTAGAATAAACATATATTCAGAAATAATCGGGGGATCAAGTTTACCTACTACGTCCGCAATATTTTATTAGGTGTTCTTTGCTAAGCAAAACTCGCCCTCATGAAGCCCACCATTTATTCATGATATTGGACAGAATTCATCAATTAGATCTTTAACTTTTCAAGGGTGTACAGCAAGTCAAGAAAACATTTCATCATGGCAGGAAATACTTTAAATTTTTTCAACGATACGGGTCGATTTATAAGGCAAATTTCACATTTTTTCATACTTTAAATCAATTAGTTTCGTAGGTTTTTAAAGCACTTAATTGAACAAAGAACTGTCAGCATCTGATTAGTTTTCGTTCCTCCACTTCTTAGTATTTGAACTACCACCACAGTCGCGTTTAAATATGGTAAATGCTACACAAGTAGCAGCAATAATAATAATAAACCTTAAGTAATTATGATAATGAAAGAAACTACAAGATATGGAGCATACTGCTGCATGACCCTGGTCACATGACTATTTCAGTACAGTTCGTACAAATATATCTCGTGTAACAAGAGGGGAAATATATATATATATATATATATACAGGGTGTTCGGGATAAATTTGACAGTTTCGTAAGGAAAAAGAAAATCTTCTTTGTATCTATTAAATTTAATGAATTGACAAAAAAACATTACAGGCAGAGTTAATTACAATACTATCAACAAGATTTACTCAAAATAACCACCATTAGCATCGATCACAGCTTCAATTCTGCTTCGGAACGTCGAACAAGCTGATGCTACAGTCTCCCTGGGAAGGGCCGCAAAAACTGTTTTAATTTTATCCATTAACTGGGCTTTTGTATTACTGGAAGTGCGATTGGTGTCTTTTTCAACTGCGCCCCATACAAAATAATCCATGGGGTTAAGGTCTGGGGAGTTTGGAGGCCAAACATTTGGACTGGTGAAGTCGTAGAAATTTTCAGACAACCATTTTTGACTTTTCCCAGAGGTGTGGCAAGGGGCCGAATCCTGCTGCCATACATACGGCCTACCATTGGCTACCCTTGTTATCCAGGGCTTGACTACAGTTAGCAACTCCACGAACAAAGCCCGAATTCCAATGCCAGGGTTCTTCAACACCTGTTCCTGCAGATTTGCGAGGAATTCTGCTGTACGAACGCAATCAGATCGTCTGCTAGGGATCTTTCTTCTTGCTACATCCTCGTAGTCACCATTGCAAGTCTCTAGTTCATGCCTGATTGTTTTTACTGTATTCAGGGAGCATTGGGCAGCAGTCGTAATATCCTTATTTTGATGGCGGGCACGAATCATCATGATACAAGTTATTCTCTTCCATGATTCAGGTGGGTTCCAGCTATCCATCCTTTCTGACATCTTGTATATGAATGAAGAAGGGTCCAAACTTTTAAATGAAGAGAAGTGTGTGTTAATACATGTAACTTACAGAAAAATATAATTAATTATAAATATGTCAAATTTATCCCGAACACCCTGTATATATATATATATATGATACACTTTAGCATTGGTTACGGTTGGATTTCATTAACATAGAAAGAATCAATGACCATTTTGCACGTGCAATAAATGCAAGTGTAAGATATTTATTGCAAGATATTTGTTGCTAAGCAACTAAAATCTAAAACATGCCACATAAAACAGTATGGTAGCCACGAATAACCAAAATAGCGCGCGCGCGCGCGTGTGTGTGTGTGTGTGAGAGAGAGAGAGAGAGAGAGAGAGAGAGCCAGACTGTTTAATGAAAAAGTTTCCCGAAATTAAAATTGAATGGTAGTCCAAAAGTAATGTGTTGAACACATGGTCCGAATGTACCATAGGTTTACAAACGCACCTAGGTAGAAGCCACAAAAAAAAAATAAATAAATAAATAAAAAATAGTAATAATAATAAGAAATAAATAAATTAAATTAAATAACACGAAAAGAAAAAAACGAAAGTGCACCATTCATTCAAGTGAATTTCAAAAATTATCTATGTACATTTGCCAATATTTCAAATATTCACAAATTACATATAACAATATTTTTCTGGCTACCTAGCAGATAAGTGTGTTAAAAAATATGCACAACATTTACAAAGGGATAGGGAAGAAAAAGCTCGAATATTAAATCGCGACTGGTTAGTCAACCTACGTTCGCTAGTATACTAATCAGGATTAAGGATTTTTGGTATAATAATTATATAAAAAGTACCGAGTGCTACTTGAGGGTGAAGAATGATTTCGTTGCAGTTGTTTCTGAAACATCTGAAATAGTATTGAGTGATGGTTTATCGTTCAGGAAAAAGCATTTCCCGAAAAGGGAGGTGGAGGGAAAGGGGAAACATTATCTGCTGAATTAGAATAAGCAAAAGAACATTTTAATTACATCAGGAAAAAAGACAACATAAATTATGCGAAATAGAATACTACATACAGAGGCTTGGGTTTATTTGCTAAAATCAGGAGGAGCAATTTGAAAAAAAAAAAGGAGTAAATACTGGAGGAGCAAACAGCTACCTGATTACCAGAAGACAGTTTGCAAATAATATTTTGAAAAGTTATGTGCGTCTATGATTAGGTACATTTACACGTGAACTAGTAACATGTGTACAGTAATTTACTTCTTGTTGTTCTTCTTTTTTTTTTTTTTGTAAATAACCCCTGATTAATCCCCCCCCCTTTTAAAGACTGTTTTAGTATGTGTCACAGATATTCAAACCATATCAATATGGTCAAAGCAATTCAATCCATTTAAAGTTCATTATAAATGAAGGGCTACTTTTCTCTTTACTTACTGTAGCTCGTTTCCATGGCTAATGATACAGCCACTGTTAGGACACAAATTTACGCAAAGCGAATTTCTATCGTTCTATAAAATCTCTCTCTCTCTCTCTCTCTCTCTGCAAAAGCGGATTTCTATCTATTCAAGATATGTTATGATTAGGTTCATGAAGTTTTACGCCCACTACAACTTTTAGGATATGATTCCGAAATATTTATATTTACAGTTCAACAGAGAAGAGAAATCACCATTCCTAATATAATGTACGACGGAGACTGAGATTCTAAACTCTCACTAAATTTTCCCTTTTGGTGCATGCTAGTAGAAAAAGTGGGATTTCACGAAAACAGCCGTGACTCTTTTGCAATATGTCTCAGTGAGAGTTTAGTAGTCATGGAAATATATATTAGATTTCTGAAAGAGAAAAATCAAAACCATTGTGATCAACACTATTGCCGATTACTGATCAGTAGCATTCTTAAATGCTGCTAGAACACGTGGTGACGCACATGACCAAATATTTTGCATATACGCTGCGAAGTAACGTTTACGTATATCTGCATAAAGGTTTCTAATTCAGTGGCCGGTATGTGTGGAAATGGCGTTGCAATTAGATACCGATCACTTAGAATAGTGGTAGTCAAACAGGAAAGTTTTAGACATCTGTAGGCCATTTGTTTTATTGCTACCTAACAGCGTAAATCATTTTATGCTTTTATTTGGAGCTTTTTTTTTTTTTTTACTTTCAATACAATATTAAAAATATTATTATTATTATTACATAACACCTCCAGGGAGCCCAAAGACTCATCGAGGGAGGGCACCTACTCTACAACTCTCCGTCTTCACCACTCAATCCACCAACTACAACGAACCGCAACTACCATCATCATCATCTACACCAACGCCACCAATATACCAAAATATACATTTTTATTGTGGATTTTATTTACATCTTATTTGATAAAAAATGATGGGTATCATCAACATAAACTATTAATGGGAAAAGAGGTGGTGCTAGAACGGAATTGCAGAAACACAATCTCGAAAAAACTGGCAATAATGAAACATAGAAACTAAAACAGCTGATATTCTGCTAAAAATATCTATAAAATGTTATATTTGGGTAATGGTGATCACGAAAAGAAAAGTGTATCTACGGTACTTAACACGAAAACAAACTTTGAATGGCAAGCAATTTCAAGAAGAGTGATGCGGGAAAATTAAAAAAAAAAGAAGTGAAATTATTTATACATACACGAAAAAAAAGTTATACTAAGGAAAGAAGATGTGTTTTTTTTTAGTCAGTAGGGAGGGCAGCTTCATAAATAAACGAATAGACTAGTTCATTCTTGTTGAAGACATGAACAGGTGAGTAGGAAATGAATCCCACACGAAGCAGGAACTAACCATTTCATGCAATTAATGAATGAATGAAATTCCTACTTCTGGACATAGAAAAATATTTTTAAAAACTTTATAGAAAACAGCAAACCGAATAATAATGGTTTCCGTTTAGCATTCAGAAAAGCCATTAGAACACCACATTCGAACATAGAGATATGCATTAATTCACATGGAGATCGAGTATGAGCCCACACAAAGAAGTATTAGTACCTCTTAAATACCAAAGGTATTCTTCTTACTTTATATTTTTTTTTTTGACTCCCACCCACGAAAGGTTGTAAAACTATAGTACATCGGTACTGTGGGTGGGGTGAGGATTCCCCCCCCCTGTTTTAATTAATATATATCAAATCTATACAGGAGATGTTACAAAAACTTAAAACAGTGTGGACAAATGGTTAAGATGAAGTGGTTAGAGTATCCGCTCTCCAACTGCGGGTTTAAATCCCACCGTGGGCATGAAAGAATGAATGTTTGATTATTTTTAGATTATACATACAGTACATTTTTGTAAAACAATAGGTAATGGTATTCATTCTTTGCTAGTAGGAAAATTTGAAATTAAACAATATGAGAAGGAAACGATGATATCGTATATGGATTTTTACTTGATAATATTTTTTGGAATACGAACAGCATATTAGGTATATAACACAATTTATTAAGCATAAATTTATTGTACAAATATAAAAAATAATAATAAAATGTGTTCGATAATTTAATACAAATTTTATATAGCAAATATCTTTATAAACGTAGTGAAAAATGTAAATTTCATTAAATAACTAAGCCTGTTTGCATACTGGGTAAACATGTCAAAAACAGTGAATATTACAAATTTCTAGATGTACTTCATCGGTATGTCACAAGCCACTGTCGATAAAGGTGCCGATACGCCGTACAGTTGCATACCGTCCTTAAAAACACATTATATGTATATTAAAATAGAGGGGAAAAATCCTCAATTCAGTCACGGTACTAATGTACTATAGTTTTATAACTTTCGTAGGTGAGAGTCACATCAAAAACTGATCAAGTAAGAAGCATACCTTTCGGAGTCTATGGGAAAATATGAAGAAAACATTGAATATTACGATCAGAAAAGAGGAAGGAAGACCTGTCTGAAAGAACAGACAAATCACAACTTATGGTGCACTCAAGAAAAGAAATTAAAGAGGCAACCCTGGAAGAGGAGAAAATATGAGGAAAGTCAAGGAAAGATTCTGGCAAGAATATAGAAGAGAGATATCATGAAGAGGAGGAAAGAGTATATAAAGTCATTCGAGATAATAAACGTAACACAACCTGAAAATCTGGATTATCTGGAGCAATTACTTTGAAAGACTGATATAAGCAGCGATAAAAACAGAGTTAGTACATATTCAAGAAATGCAGTCAGTAATTCATATAAATACTTCAGACAGAAAAAAAGCTATCAGAACAAATATCTGAAATGTAAGCAGCTGTAGTTCAGAAATGCTCAAACGTATAGGGATAAAAGTTTTACAATGGCTAAAATTCTATGAAAAAAAAAAGAGGTAAAACCGAATGCAAGAGGGTGTCCACAGAATGGTCCAGAAAACATTTATTATCATAACGGGATATGATAATCTCATTGCACACCCCTGTGTAATGGGATTACCATACATTCTTTCCATTCTTGCAGAATCTTCCCTGTTCTGAGACTCAAATTATATAGCCTGATCAAAGGAATAGCCAGTTCAGCTGAACACTCTTTCAGCACCCGTGTTGATCAGTACCTATTGCTGAATTGTTATTCAGTTTGTGCAACAGCTCTAATACCTCCCCTTCATATACCTGAGTTTCTTTATTCAATGAAGAGGTAGCAGAGTGAACTCAATGTTGCATTTACCAAATTGATAGCGTTTAGCAAAATGGGCACTCATTGTTGAACAACCTCTTCTGCATCTGTCACCCTCACACCATCTGCATTCAGAAGAGTTCTTCTTTCATATTCATTCTTTCTTTTACATGCAGCATATCGATGGATATCCTACTTGGAGAAGAACAAACTGGGTTCAAGGCAAACAGGAGTTGTCAAGACTAGATTTTTGTTTAGACACACAGTTTACAAATCATGTGATTTTCTGTATTAAAAAAACCATAAGGTGTGAAGAGAAAAACACATGCAATTATATGGTATAATCAAAATATTATGCAAAGCAAATTTTATTGTATAATCAAAATATCATGCAAAGCAATTATAGCCTGTTAACAAGTAAATTAGCAGTTAAAACTGAAGGATATACAGGGAAGAGGGATTCCTTTCCCTCCCTCACTTCTGTATATAAATCACCTTGTATAAGAAGGTAATTTGACATAAAACATATATTGAAACTCAGGAATACAATGATAGTATCCTGCACTCCATGGTCAGCTCTTTACTTTACGGAAGTAATGTTAATTTCCAAAATAAATTTACTAAAAGATTTTAGAACTAACAGCAGTTTATGAGATCAATTGCATTATATGAAGAACCTATAGTGCATGTAAAATGTTTCGGTTATTTAACACAATTTTTGTGAAGAGAGCACATTAAATATGAACACAGATAACAGAATAAGTAAAGATATGGTGGGGGGAGGGGAAATTGAATAAATTTATATGCGATATGAGAGAAATTAGAAAGTGTCTAATGCTAGGATGGTGGAGGAGGGAGGGGAGAAAAGCCTATGTGCTTCAATGACAAAAATGCGTAAATCTTAGAGATCTAACAAATAACAGATTAATTTTGAAAACTGTTGATAAGAAATTAGTAATAATTCAAATTCAATTATGTAGTACTATCAAGGGTTCATATTTAGGAAATGACGATGACTGTTCTGATAATTTTTAGTTTTACAAGTGGTTTTGATGAAAATAGCTGTCTTTGCATAATGTTTTTGTTAAATAAAAGCAATAAATGGTTCATGCCACGTGTTTTTATTTATTATTTTTTTAATTATTTAAAACAGGCGTTGTTTTAACGTCGTTCCAGCTGATCAAGGATAGCGGATGTCACGAACTTTCCATGAAAGAGAACATTAGGAAAAAAAATATTTGGGGGAACAAAGATGCTTGGGTTTCAAAAGAGATGGAAATCGCTGCTTTCGAACAGTTTCCCAAAGTGTAGGTCGGAGAATGTGGTCCAGCCAACATCAAGATGACATCCCCCAGTTCAGTACTTGCCATTCTATTTTTTAAAACACAATAAAATACCGTATATACATTGTTTATAAAACTCAATTCAATTTATCTATTACTATAATCTGAGAACAATAATATTTAAAAAATAAAATAAAATAAAACTTATTGCTACATCACTAGATTTTGAGAGTCGGAGACCTTCCACCCTATGTATATTAGCACACATTTCATTTTGGTACTGGAGAATTTACAGAATTTCAAATACTGCCCAGCTCTGTCATATATGTGAATCGCGATACCCACGAATTTAAAAAATTAATTTTTTAAAAATTTATATCATTTCTATTATTATTTCTGAACACACATAAATGACCCTTTTAGTATATTTCTGGTTTACTTTTCTGATCACAGTATCACAGGCTTCAACTATTAGTACATTAGATTTCCGTTATCGAATCTCTCCACATTGATTGTTTTATTACTCACCGAGATCTGTTTGCTATACATAAACCAAATAGAGTATAAAAGACAGTACAAATTTTATTACCTTTTATTCGAACAACTTAAAACAATATAAATTTTCTTTTTAATGTCCTAAGAATGGTGGCAAGACAATGATATTACTTCGGAACATTTTTATTTTACCTTTTCGCGAAGTGACAAAGAGATTAGAATCGGTCCAGGTTATTGCGAGGAAATGAAATATAGAGAAATATCGATGGTTTCTAAAATTCGAACAGTTTTGGACAGCAAATTAATGCAAACTAAAATTCCAAGAACTTAGGTCTATACCGAAATTAAGCACTGGCCACATAACGAAATACGAATACGACTGAATCATTCGTAAAAAAGAGTTCTCAGGCGAGCGAGAGAAAGTATAAGAGCCACGAATTATGTATTCTGGATAAAGAGCAGCTTTTCATAGGAGATACATAAATAATAAAACTCTCAGAGCTTCGTGAAATATAAGATGTAATAACGACGCGCTTGTGTATATTTTGTTTATTGCAGAAATTACGACGTTATAACATCAATAATATTAAAATTGCGAATTCATTGTGCTTTAAAAACTTAGTTGTCGAACTGTAATAACGTATCGAATTTTGCCATTTAAAGTTTTACCAGTGCAATAAGTACTAGTAAAACTTTAAATGACAAAATTCGATACGCTATTACATTTCAACATTTAAAGCTATTACTTAAATTGCAAACCAGTCTATTGATGAGGCAATATAATACAATCCATTGAGAACTGGCATTTTAATCAAACGCATTCACTTTCAGTCTATGAAGATAAAAAGATCATTTTTTTTAAATGAAGACCTATACAAGTATGTGGTAAGAAAACTCATATTTCAGTTTTCAAACTACTAAATCCAACAGTTTTCGATTGTCAAAATTTAACGTGATGACATATAATTCGGTATAACGTACTTTAAGGAAAAGAAATTAAATATTGAGAAGGAAAACAGAAAAATAATAACAGAAAAAAAACGTAACTACTATCGTTTATAACCAGAGATATCTTTCAAAAAGTGAAACTCTACCTTTCAAAAGATACTTCAAAATCATTGGTAATTAAAATCATTATTATTTCTTCCTGATTCCAGAAACAGTCAATTTTCACTTGTATGACTTACTAAGGAAGAAATGGATAGGTATCTTACGTAGTCCAGAAAACCAAACTGCTTGCATTAATGAACTCATGTATATGCAGTATCGTGTAAAACTAGTGCGCTAAACTTTTAACTTGGCAAGGAATAAATAACTTACCTGATAATGAAACGGATGTGATAAACCATTGTTACAACCGCTGCCAGTGCGGGCGTGCGAGGGATTGCGCGAATCGGCATCCGAGGCCACGAGGCCGGACATGTGTGGTCCTGTGTCGTAGGTGAACATACTAGAATTGATAAACTCAGCTAGCGATATCAACGAAGTGGCGGGCGTGTACCCTCACTGAACAATCCGTCTCCAACATGAGAGCAACAGTATACATCGCCCAACACCGGGAAAGCCATCACATCATCAGCCAACGTGCTGGACAACACAGGACGCCGGAGATCCAAGGTTGGAATGATCCATTCACTAGAGGTAGAGTCAGCTCATCGGAAAGCGGTAAGTGCACTTTCCTTCAGAAACGCAACGTGGCAAAAACGACAGTAAACAAACAGCCGACTGTTCTGAAATCGCGCCAAATAGCTCGATAAAGGGGAGTACAATCCCAACTCAATTTCTATTGCTTTGCAGTGGAATAGAAAAAACAATCAAATATAAAATTATGAAAATTAATGATTCGCGCTTTACTGGGGAAGAAATATATACAGCCATAGAAGGATATAAAATAAGTTTTCCCTTCAGCAGATTAGAAATATAAAAATAAAAGCAAGCATTCTAATTAAACTGCTAGATTTCAGGATAATTTAGTGAGAACAAATCTAAAAAGTGAAAAAGATAAGTTTAATTAAAGAAAGAAAGACTGGTGTTATCCGTTTGCGGAATTCCTTGAAGGATTCACCAAACTGTTAATACCACTGATTGAACAACACCAAATCGCATAATTAGTTCGTTATTTTTCATCAACGAATGTAAGTAATAAGACATCACCGTTAAACAGGAAGATATATGGTGGAAAAACAGTATCAGAAGTGAACGGGATGATCTGCCAATTATTCAACAGATATGTCCATTTTTAGAATAATTAAAATATATTTTACCATTTATTTCACATAAAGAAAAATAAGATGGAAACAAAACAAAAAAAAAATAAACAATACACATCTATATACGAAAAATTCGATGCAAAATATTTGTTCTCTAGAAAAATACACACACAACAAATTCTACAAGGTTTCAAAGAATACTACTTTACATATTTGTCAGCAGAGCTATTATTCATTACCTCTTTACTTTTATTTGTGGTAATGAATAAATAGCTATGCTGTTATTCATTACCATCGTCCAGTAAGGCGCAAATCATTAATTTTCATAATTTTATATTTGATTGTTTTTCTATTAAAATGCATCCATCTGATTCACCCGTATTACGAAAACTAGTCATTATTTCGAAAAAGTCATCATTCTCAAATTTTATTAGTACTCGAGAGAGAGAGAAATGGAGATGCACAGACCTGCATCGAACAATAACGGAATCAAAAGCTGAAGAACAAAAGAATAAATATGAAATTTCTGTTTTCAGAATATCGTTAAGTGTTAGTGTTCATGACAAGATGATAACCCTTTTATTAATTAGTAAATGTTAAACAGGAAACTATTATGCAGTATGTATGTATATGTTACCGCTAAAGTGCGAAAACCGTTAATGTGCACAATACCTAGCTAATCTGCAGATTAACTGATTTGCTCCGTTAACGTGCGGAATCAAGAGTTTTCCGCATTTTACCTAGGTAATGTGCAATTAACGGCTTCCGTATCGTTAAAGTTCAAAAGTTTGTTTCTCTCATTTCCTTTCCCTACTCCTTCCCCCCTCTCCCTCCACTTTTAGTTTGGTTTCGCCAGTCATATGTTTTGCAAATTCATTTCCTTAATTGTAATAATATTTTAAACCGTTTGATTCTTTGTAGTATAGTTTTTTAATTGATTGATGGTTGATTCTATCAACTAATTTGTTGATTGTTTGATTGTATTAACTTGATTCTTTAGATATCGAAAAATAAATAAATAACATTATGTTAATTTAAGCGTACAGAAACGTTGCTGTTGTTCCAGCAAAGATCTTATTTTCACTTTAACGAGTGCCTAGTAGGTAATGTGCAGAGTACCTAGGTAATTTGAGAAATGAAACAATTTTCCGCACATTAACGGATCACCGTAGTTAATCTGCACAATACCTAAATAATCTGCAGAATAACTGATTTCTGCACTTTAGCGGTAACATATATACCATGAATTTGTCATGCCTATACCACTTGCTTTGAGCAAAGATGTATTTCTGCGCACCCTAAATGAACAAAGAAGTGGATAAGGTGTTTAGCTGAAACTATTTCGGTCAAATCCATATCCGAAATAAATTCGGCTCGCTTCAAAGTTGAAATAAGTATTCAGTGGACGAAGCCACGTGGATTAGTTTTGTATGTTGCATTGTCGTCTAACCATTTTGACTGTTACACAGGGAAAGAACTCATGTTTCGGGAGAAAAACTCCATTACCAAATCCTGTATGGAAAGTAATAACTCATTTTCAAGTGAAAATCTTTTACAAGGGTTTCTCGTCCCAGGCGGAAACCGAACTCAGACGTTTCTGATCAAAGCATGAATCAGTCTTTCGGACTTCACTGTAAAAGCGAAAAATAAATGCAAAACCAAATAGGAGGGGAAAAAAAAAGTCTAACTGGTACTTACCAATTTCGCCAGTAATAACGAGACAGCATGGACTCTTTAGAGGATGTGTCTTTTAAGCAGTGTCATACCAAATTAATCATGCCGAAGCTTACGAGTTCCGTATAGTTTCGAAACTTGTTTTGAATTTCATGGTACAAACATTTTTGTTGATAAAGCATAATTTAATCTTCTTAAATAACTCTTCTGGTTTGTTTTTATATTCCCGCATTTCGAATTTTTGTTGTCTTTTTATCTGCTAAGAAAGCCTTGAAAATAATTAAATAAGTTGCGATACTCCACTTGGAAATAAACGATTCTCTTCTTGGCTCACAATTTCAATGGAGTTCAAAAGGGTTGTTCATGTTCAAAGTTGTTACTAAATAAAAAAAAAAAAAAAGTCCATATCATATTACATTATTCGCTCCATATCCATTGAGCAGGAAATTTGAATGTGGGGAGTATAATTTAGAAAGGAACACTAAACGTTTCAATTTTTATTTATTTATTCATATGGAGTTTCCTTCCTTTTCTCCCCCGTCCCTATTGGGGCGAGTTGAGTCCCTTCACGGGGGGGGGGGTTAGTATTTATGGCTGTAGATCCGTGTGTTCACGGGGCCGGTTTGCCTGCTTGCGGGATGAAAAACTCCAGATAAGCTGGGGGGAAAACCCTGCTATCCACGCCCAAGACCGGCTAACTTGGCTATGGCTGAGGAATATCCTTTAGCCCCTCACGTCGGCGACGGGAATCGAACCCAGGACAATCTTTTCCCAGGCATATGGTTGCGAAGCGCATAGCCACTAGGCTAACCGCGCGAGCAACGTTTCAATCAAAATCTATTATGCGGTTTAAGAGATTAAAGTGAGCCAGCTATCTTTGATTGGCTAATGGAGACTGACTGCCTCTCAGTCACCAAAAAGTTAGATAGGGCTAAAACGGCCTCAGCCGTCTTCATTTATACTGAAGATATCTCGATGGCCCTGTTTGTCCATATGACAAACTGCTTCTACTAAGTATTCTTCAGCATTACCCTGACATAATAAGCGCCTACGTGCTATTAGTTCCATCTGTACAAAAAACAGAACGAATACAATGAAGCGAGAAAAACCACTAGGATTATCATTAAGAGTGTCGCCAATCCCACTAGGAGAGGCGATGGGCGTCGAATTAAAATAAACATTTTATACCCATTTATTAAGTACCGAGGCAAGCATAGGATAAATATAGGCAGAAAAATACTGCATATACTCGTATATCTAAAAAAGACTGCGTACCAAGGAATATTGTATTCTGGACACTGAAAAAGAAGAGGGTAACTGGAGTAATTGCATAAATATAATGAAATCAACATATGTATAAGGGCTCCAAGGCAGACAATAAAGACGGAACAAAATAATCAATTGAAGACGGTACAGTAAGATTTCTCCAAGAGCTCATTTCTGTTTTATTACAATTCTAGGAGATGTGTCCGAAAATAACAAACTAGAAAACCTTTTTATTTATTTATTGTTAATCCCAGCCACAAAGTGGTGTAAGATTCAGATAATCTAGATATCCAATCTTTTCAAGCAACTTCAAGCCTCCAAATAAGCAAGATAGCAATCACACCAGGCGATGAAAATTCTTCCGCGACTTACAGATACGCACAAATCATCCATGCACACAATGGAATTCGAAGTGAAGTCCTTAATCCTTGGAAGAACTGGCACTGTCCATTGGGTATAGGATCTGAACAATGACAGAACCCACAGAAAACGCAAAAACAGAAGCTGAGTAACTGAGACCAATGTATGAGAGCAGGCGTTAATCTATATATACTTAATTTATACTTAATCTATACTTAGAAGATACCATAAAGTATTTTCAGGGAATCTCCTAATTTGAATTACTTGTAAAAAAAACGATGTTTCATTGTTTGGGAATATACAGCACAGCTTACTTTTCAAAAGTCTAGAAAAATCCCTCTAGTTCTTGGGAGCAAACGAACCTGAATTTCCATGGATGCAAATCATTAATTCGATTGCGACGACAGAGGCGTCTCAGAAGAGAAGCACATCGTCTTAGAAATAATCACTTACAAAGACTCTCTCACACAACAAATACAAAGAAGAAGAAATTGAATCAAAGCATGAATACAATAAATCTACGGATCCTTGTGTCTGTTGGAAAGAAAACAAAAGATTTTTTTTTTTTCAGAGCATAAGTAAAATGTCTCCTTGTTCAGTAATATTATCCACTTGATTAACAGACTGACTGTGGCCCTGCTAGCTTGATTGGCCGAATGGATAATCCTCGTCTCCGATCTGCAACCAAAAGGCTGTGGATGCTAATACTTGATGGCATGGATGTTATTATTTCTTTATGATAGAAATGAAGTTCATCCACTGGAAGCCTAAAATGAATTGAAAAAAAAAAAAAAAAAATTAAATCTCACGTCTGTAGAGAGACTCTATTAGTAGAGTCTCCGGATTATCTAACTACTGTCCAATAACGGTAATAAGTTCACTATACGTTTACAAGCTTCGGTGGATGCCATAATCATATGATAAGTAGGAAGGTAATTGGAGCTATCCTTGTCAATCACGCACACAGACTCAGTATGGCTATTAAATAATGAAATCGCGCGTAGCACGTGATCGTGACTGTTCATCTTCGAAGTAAATAGATGTCACCTAACAAACTATGCTGAAACTATCTCTTACGCTGACGAAGAGAATAATATCTTTTTTATAAGATTTTTAACTTTATCGTAAGCGTGATTCATAAAAAGCATTGAGCAACGAATAAAAAGCAAATTTCTTGTGGAAATGAAGAAAACGCTCAATTCTTAGGCGAAGTGTATGGGAGGGGGAAAAAAGTTAACATTTACACTACGGTCACTCTGCTTACCATTTGACTAATCCGATTCAAATACATTATTTAAAAAAATATATATTCTGAAATTGTTTGTTACATCCTGATTTCCTGCAAAAAGCATACACTTGTGATTTATAAACAAAGTTTCAATGAACAAACGCATGTGCAATGAACATAATTTCTTGACAAAAATAAATTCCAGGGAATTGGGTTCTGTTACAACTGGAATATTAAATTATCCCAATTTTAATTTGGAATAGAGTGAAGACGGCGTTTCCGGTAAAACTGCACTAGATACTTTTTCTCCTTGCTAAAAACCTGGACCCATTAGTGAGTTTCCATGATGTAAAAACAATTAACAGTTAACAGCAATTGTATTTCAACTTCCTCAATACTGCTGCTTTTCGAATTTTACCTAATTTGATAAATGTGTAAGTATTTATTCAAGTATCAATTCCCTCACTTACGTTTGTATATTATATGTAATAATGTTATAATGTATTTTCACATGTACAGCATGTATATATACATGCTGTTCTTCTTCTTATTATTATTATTTGGGATTACAGTGGAAGAGGCTAAGGCTACGAGAAGAGTGTATTATGTCTCTTAATTGCATGTATATTCACCACATCGATTTGGCCATTTTTGCGGGATGAAACACCCTGCCATCTCAGCAAAATACAGGCTGACTTACCTTCATTTATAGAGCCCTTCTAAGAGTTCCTGGAGTCACAGATGGCATTAGAATCCAGGGTTCCTTCCAACTTTTTCAACTTTTAGCATGAGCAAGTTCATGTTAAAAAACTTTGGAGTCTGAGGTGGAGAAGTATATACAAAATATATCACATGCTCTTTTTTTTTTCTTTTTTTCTTTTTTTTAATGATATTCAGGATAGAGTGGGAATCAAGTTAGTGTTATTGGAAATAGCTGCTAGTGCTGCCCGCTTCCAGTGAAAGTATATGTCTGATCACCAAATTCGGAAGAATTTAAACGATCAGTCTGAGCCTGACAAACGGTATAAAGTACAAGAAATGATAATTTCCATATATGTTCTCTTCAAATGCCTGCGTAAAAAGCACAAGGATGACAGTGGAGTGGAATGTGAATGAGTAGGTGGAAGTACTATCCAACCACAAAGGTCGCTGCTGTCAAGGATTCGTGTCAACACCAAAGCCTCTGACTTAGTGTTGCCATTACTCAACAGATTCGGGTGCCCATTAAAGTCGCAATGAGAAGTATGGGGGGGGGGGGGAAGGCACTGCAATGCGAGTTAATTCAGAAGCCAGCAATAAGTATGCTACCCATAGCATACCAAGTAATCCCACTGAGAGACGGACTGCCACTTCAATGGAGTATGCTGAAATGAAGTTTGATTTCTTACCAAAAAACGATTGCAAATTTCTCCAGATTTCTACAATATTTAAGTAAACAGGGATAGGTTTATGTTTCTGCAGGAATTCACAATAGCTTCGTGTTAAGAATTTTCCTAGTGTTTTTAACATTGCAGATTTATCCGACTTCCATTGAGGCCTTACCTTTGCTTAATTTGTTTTTTTGTTTGATTTACCGGTGTCTAGCTCATCCTCAGAAAAGAAAAAAAAAAAATGCTCACTACAGCCCCTGTTACTTTTGCGGCATTTGTTATATTTTCTTTAAATTTGTTGTTACAAGGATGTCTGAAGGCTTTTTGTTATATGGTGCTCTTGCCAGTATTTTTTGACCAGACCGTTCTGGTTCAATGGGATCATTTTTAGAATTGCTTCAGAAGTTACATCATAAGGGTTGACAGTATTAATATGTCCAACGAGAAGTAGGTGGAATCGTAGCAGTAAGATATAACTGTGATGGTGAGACAATCCAACGTGTTTGTGTCCGTTTGATATTTTCTTTGCCACCTTCTGAACACAAGAGAACCAGCTCTCCAGATGCTGTTTTGCCTACTGTTATATTAATCTCGTAGTTCTTTTTTTTTTTTTAATCTACTTTTCGTATGAAGTTTGGTATTATTAAAAACATCCTAACTTTCATACTCGGGATTATGTTCTAGAACAGACTTATTCTCACACTCATTAGCGATTTGGATAGACTCATATTTTTACATTCAGAGCATCTAATTGAATTAGGTATAAAATCTCAAGGCAGTTCTGAAATTCTGCTTTTACAGAAGCTGGATATCTGAACGTATGAAGGTGTCGGCATATGAAAAGTGCGAAGTAAGGTAACATTTCTTTTTTTTTTCCTCTCGAGGATGTTTAATAATAGGAAGTTGAAATTATACACCAAGAAATAAGTGAACATGCACCACTTCTCCGCAAAGTCTCCAAATTTAATGATGCACTTGTCCCAACGATTGATTAGTTTATCAATGCCAATACAGTAAACCCTCCATTTAACGGACTTCGGATTTAACGGACAAAATTTCCGGTCCGTATGTCACATGTGAAAATTAACACCCTGTTAATTTTAAAATGCTTTTAACCAAGATTTACTTATAATTAAATTAACAGGTTGTTAATTTAATTATAAGTATTAATTTCCTGTTATTTTTAACAAATTTTGGCGAATAGCCCATCATATGTTGGAAAAACACTAGTAATTTAGCCGACATGCACGAGTCACCGCTCATAAAGCATGTCCGGCGAATGATTAGGACGTGATCACACCAATCGCACTGTAACTGGTTCTTTTGTCGCATGGCGTGACTTTCTGTGGCAGTTTTATTACACACATTTTCGTAATTTTACGGAGTTAATTATAAAAGTTCAAAAAAAACTTCATAGTTTTTTCAAAGCAGGATTACCTAAACCAAGCGCCTTAACATCGAACATTAACTTATCTAAAAGTGTGTATAAAATCATTTTTTTGTTATTACAGTGCTAATATTGATAAAATTGCAGTATAATATTACTAGGATGACCAACTCTCCCGTATTTCCCAGGAACTCCCGTATTTTAGATATTTATTATTTGGATCATCCCGGCTCCCGTATTGATCTTCAAATACTCCCGTATTTTTCATAATGAATCATTGTCGTTAATTTTTCAATGTATATTATAACCGCCAAATACAATTCGACACTAATATCGATAGTTTGGAAAATTCTAATCGATACAATTCTGTTCCGGCCAACGAATATACATGGGTGTTCCGGCAAAGATGTTATATCGTTGCGTTGATCTTTTAACCGTTGGCGCCATTTTAATAATCGATACCCATTCAGAATAATCAAATCGTTGGTAGCGATTTTCGGATTTTGTTTGTCTGTTTCCTGTCTTGCGTTCTTACCAGCCGTTGTGTCTATATTCATTCATTCTCAAAGTATTTTCAGTATCCTTGAACATCGAGTGCCATAGTATATTTTCGTGATGGACAGTGAAACGGAAAGTAATAATGTAAAAAGGCAACCAAAAAAGAAATGTAAATATTTGTGTGTTTATCTGAAGAAATGGGAAGAACAGTATTTCGTGGCTAAAGCCTGTGCCATCCAACGTTCACAAAGCCAATTTATATTATGTAAATATGACTTCAGTATCCCATGGGGGTAATAATGACTGCAAGCAACATTCTAGCACTGAAGGACATAAACGGAGAGAGAAAGTAAGCTGTGAAGACTTCTTCGAATTTGTACCTCTTTTTCGGTAACACAAGTAAGGACTTAAACAACAGTGCAGGTGAGCTAGCGTGTTTTTCACAGAGAAAAACACAACATTTGTTATAGAAGCATGGACTGCGAAAATAAGCTATCAAAGGACATTTTCTATGACTCGAATTTGGCTAAGATTTCATGTGGTCGAACAAAGGCAGAAGCAATTGTGAAAAATGTTCTGGCTCCAAGAAGTGTGCAGGACTTTATCGATTTTTAAAAGATCCTTCAAAAACCAGCAACTTTTTTTTCAATCGCAACTGATGCCTCGAACCATAAAAATAGAAAGATGTTTCCTCTAGATGTGAGATATTTTGACCCTCTCAATGGCATAAAAAATAGGCTCCTGGGACTTCATTGAGCAAGCTGATGAAACAGCTAACTTTATTCATAGCATGATAAAGTCTTCCCTTGATGAGCACAATTTAGATGTAAAAAAATGCACACGTGAATTACGGGAAACATAATTCTGTAATGAAGCTGCTCAATGAAAACATGGTTAAAGCAAACTGCTGCAATCATATTTTGAATAATGCAACCAAACATGCCTCTGATGGATTGGATATTGATATTGAAATGATAGTTTTAAAAATTCATGGCCACTTTGCAGAATTTGCAAAAAGAAGAGAAGAATTAAAATCATTCTTTGATTTTCTTGAAGCAGAATGGTCTGAAATTCTTCGTCATGTTCCTACTCGGCGGCTTTCTTTGATATCAGCTGTAGATAGGTTAATAAAGAACTGGTTACCTATTAAGAGTTATTTTAAAAGTGGCAACGACTGTCCAAAAAGCTTGAAAAAACAATTCAGTAATGAGGATCTAGAAAAGGAGTGTGTTATTGAAGTATACCTTAATTTTTTTTTCCAACATTGGTGTTATACTTGTTCAAGCTGCAAAATCCCTTGAAACTGCAGATCCTAGTATCATTGAATGCTACAATATAATGCAATGCTTAGGTAGTAAAATTCAACAGAGGATAAAGGACAGTTTTTTTGGTAATGCCACTGAAAAGATTTTAAACTGCATGACTCCAGCCCTACAAAAAAAAAAAAAAAAAAAAAAAAAAAAAAAAAAATTAAAGATGCTTTTGTTAATTTTTACTGTTCATTGTACAAGTACATTTCCAAGAATTTTTGATTTATCTGATACAAATCCCATCCATTGTCTTGTGCCCCTAAATTTGGACAGTGAACTTTCTTTCAGGTATTTGCAAGCCATTGTTCAACAATTTCATATTGATATTGTAAACAAGACAATCTGTATGAAGAGTTTTGTAGTGCAGTGAGTGTTGTGAATATGGTGAAATCAGGAAGTACTGAACAAAAGTAGGTGAATATATTTACTGAATTAAATAACAAGAAAATCAATGTTCCAAATCTTGGTAAAATTTTAGGCTTTGTATTAAGTATTCCAGGCTCAAATGCCCACACAGAGAGAATGTTCTCAATGATGAACAATAAATGGACAGATCAGAGAAATCAAAGTAGCTTAGAATTAATTAAATTAGAACTAATGGTAGTGATCAATTTTGATTATGATTGTAAAGAGTTTTTGTAGTTTGCACAAGGAAACAAGAAAATCAAAACTGCTGCGGAATCTGTTGATAAATATAAATAAGTTTAATCTAAGAAGTATGGGTATTTTAATTATATGCAAGTATAAATGTTTAAAATTATATTAAATATTTTGATGTGCTATAATTTAAATTGCTATTTGTATATTTTAAATATAAACCATCCTATCAATTAATTGTTACAGATATTTTTATTTTAAAAAATTCGCGATTTAACGGACACCCCCTTAACCCTTATTAGTCCGTTAAATCGAAGGTTTACTGTACTAAGAAGTCCGTGCCCTCCCAGTATTCACATCGCACCGCCTGATGAACTTCCTCATCCGTAGTGATGCCTTCCGGAAAGGTGTTTCTTGAGGGGGAGGACGAACACATGGAAGTCTGAAGGCACTAAGTCTGGGCTGTAGAGGGGGGAATGAGTTTCCAAATGATTACAACGCAACCACTCACGAGTGGTGTGTTTGTTGTGCACCAACATCACGCCGCTTGTCAAGAGTGTTGGTCGTTTGCGTTGAATGTTGGCTTTTAGTTTGGCTGACATTGCAAAGTAAAGCTCTGCATTGACTGTTTCTCTTTCTCCCTTCGGTAAGTCCACCAACAGAACGCCTTGGCGATCCCAGAACACTGTGGTCATGAGTTTTCGGACAGTGGAACAGTTCTGAATTTTTTGCGCACAGGAGATCGTGAATGTTTCCAGATCATGGAGTCTTGTTTGCTTTGCGGGGTAGAGTTTTGAACCCACGTTTCGTCTCCTGTGACGAGGAGAACGAACGAGAAAATCCTCGCCTTTGTCCCTGTATCGAAACATTTCTAGACACATCCCCAAGCGTGTTGCCTTGTGCGCCTCTGACAACTGTCGGGGCACCCCACGGGAGCACACCTTTTGAAAGGCCTGGACATTGTGAACAATGTTGTAAACAGTGGACTTACTCAAGGTTCATTAATTGTGCAATTTCATTGGCCGGTCTTCATGAAGGCCTGCCCGCCCGATGTCGGTCTTCAATGTCACCACGGCCCGTTTTAAATTCATTGCACCAAAACACACCTGCTTCTTTGAGATCACCTTTTACACAGCAACCAGTTCACAGTGAATGGCGCTTCGTTAAAACCCTTTTACTCGCAAAAAACGAATAACTTCAACTGGCCCAACGAATCTGGCCCAAAACACGGACACCTCTTTTGGGCCAGATACTGCTTCTCTGACATCACCTTTTTGCCATACACAGCAACAAGTTCACAATGTTACTTCGTGAAGCTCCTTTTACTTACAAAAAACAAATAACTTCACGGACACTTGTTTTGGACCAGAATCGCACTGTAGCCACCATCTTGCAACTGGAATTAGATGGGAGGTGACAGTAGCGCCACACTGCAGTGACGGTCTTTATGAACGTTATCAACGGGTCTATCTGTCCACCGTGTTTTATCTCATTTCCTTTCACTATTAGTAATTAAAAAATGTGTTACCTTACTTTTTGGAAATCCCTCGTACAGAGGTCGATGACATTCCTGGCAGGAACAACATTACCAAGTTAATACACCTTAAGTACTGGATAGCTTTTCTCGTCTCAAACACCCAAAAGATTGTTCGGATATGATTCTTCTAAAATAAATGTTTTGTAAAAAGTTACAATAATTGGAATTCCTCCCTATGGTGGATGCTGTTCAGAGTAGCATATTCTAATGTTGCTATATTTCCGTGAGAACATTTTTTTCCCCTATTGAACGAATAGTGAGAAACAGTGGTATGCTTATGTAATTCTGGTGATTTGCATTTCTTATTTTTGGTAGTAAATGGTTTATTTAAGGTTTCCGTACTTTGCTCAGTATTTTAAGAATCTGTGCGTCTACACGCAGGCATACGGTCATCCAGGACATTCTCTCTAGCCGAATCAGTGGTGTTCTCCAGAGGACACTGATCGGGCTAGACGGGTATCATCACGCAATGATGACGATCTGGATAACAGAAAATTAAAAATGATTCACAGGAAGCAGTGAAAAGAATCAATAAGTAAAGAATACAGTAAAGAAATCAAGAATAAAAATATAAGACTAAAAAATGAAAATGGCCAGGACCATTACTGGGAATCCCTTCCACTTGAACAAATGCTCCTCATACACTGGTGTCCAAACCTAAGGACGAACACTATTTCTGAAGATTACAACCGCAAATTCAGCTTGGGGGAATTTGTATAACAGACGATTTAGGGCAAAAAGCGGGTTTGTATTCCAATTTACGAATCCAGCGCAAAGAGGTCACGTGGTAGCACTCAACAGGATAAAAGGCAAAAGGCTGCGCTAGGCATTTGTGTTTGAAGGAAGCTCTTTTCGTGAAGAAATAAAGTTGCAAGCTTGGATATCTTGTAATGTTTCAAATACATCATCTAGATGATTTCATGCGGGGAAGAATTATTGGAAAGCTTGAAGAAGACTGCAGAATTACTGATATTGCCAGAGAATTTGGAATCTCGCATAGCATTGTATCCAGGCTCTGGGCAGCGTTTCAAACCAACGAAATGTGTTCCAGACGTTTGCTAAGAGGTCGCCCTCGTTCTACCATGGAGCATGAAGACAAATTTCTGGTTATAATAGCAAAACGTATTCAACGCACCACAGCTGGTCAGCTTGCAAGTCGGCTCCATTCAAGCACATGCACGCAGATATCTCGACAAAGTGCACCAAGACGTCTGCGACAAGTAGGCCTATACGCCCGAAGGCCTGTAGTCTGCGTCCCTTTAACACAGATCATCGCAGAGCACGTTTCCAGTGGTGTACCTATAAAAATTGGACAACACACCAATGAGCTAATGTACTCTTTACAGATGAGAGTCGTTTTAGTCTTTCCTCCAATTCTAGAGGACACTTGATCTGGGATGAAAGTGGTACTGCTTTCCAGCGCGGGAATGTTCTTGAAAGGGATAGATACGGCGGCGCTGTGGTCATAGTGTGGGGAGGCATTATGCTTAATGGACGCACTGAGCTGGAGAAAGTTTGGTGCTCTAAAAAAAGGTACTATGACTGGTGAACGATATTGCAACGAAGTTCTTCAACGTCATGTTCGATTGTTCCGTGGTGCTGTAGGCGAAGAATTTATTTTTATGGATAACAATGCCACACCACATCGTACACGAACATTGGAAATACTTATGGAGACCAAGGATATTAATCGAACAGAGTGGCCAGCACGTTCCCCAGATGTCAATCCATAGAACATGTTTAGGACACAATAGGGAGGCGCATTGCTGCTCGAAATTCCCCATCCACAAAACAAACAAGGCTTTATCCTTGCTCTGAAGGAGTGAGCCAGTTTCCTCAAGAACTCCTGAATCACTGGTACGATGTTGTGAGAGCTGCATCGCAGTTCGGGGTGAACATATTCCATACTGAAGTGTCCTCTCCGCATAGTTTTCTGTAAGCAGTGTACATTAATTCCTAAATTACGTCCTTAAGAAAAAAGTTTGTAACTTTTGTCAGAAACGTATTGCAATTTAATTTGTACGAAATTTATAAGACATTTTTACGCAGTATAATTTATTGGTATGTTGGCAATAAATTTATGTCCACATTTGGCTGTAGTCATGAAAATTTTTTCATGTAGAGGTAAAAATGTTCGTCGTTACCTTTAACACCAGTGTAGAAATGGAAGTGATTGAAGTGAACAATTAGCGGAAGATGAATCAGCAATTAACAGGATTACCCTCGTACAATGATCCCACTAAGCTGTGCGAGCGCACAAATTTTCTGCTTCCAGTTACTATGCTTGTGCGCACCGCACAAACCTAGTAACTGGAAGCAGAAAATTTTTTTCCTTAAGAATATCTAATTTTTGGTCAGGAATTTTTGAATGTACTATTAAAAAATTTTATTATAAATCACAACTATCACGTATGTTATTTAATTATTTCTACAATGCCTCCTCTCCAATATTACTCTAACCAATCCCAACTTAATATACTCAAATTACTTGTAGTTACTTTTGGCCTGAAGTCATGCTAACGTCAGAAAATTGCAGAGGCATATTTGTTTATCGTCTTCTGTCTACACAGCATAGTCACTTGAACTTGTGCAAATTGTGATGAATTTTTGTAGCTACACGGATTTAAGCGAATTTAGGGTTTGTGGGTTGTGGCTTTCGCTATTGTGAGCACAGACTATTGCACACACGGAGTCTGAGACTAGAATCGTCCACAAAATGTTTTTCAAAGGCGCATGGGTCAGCAAAAATTTGAGAGAATATTGCCTTCCTGACATTCAGGTCGGATGGACTTGAGATTCACAGTGTTAGCAGTTATTCTGGTGAAGTGATGCCTTGATCGGAAATTGACACTGAGTTTTGTTTTTGGAAACTGAAAAGGGAATGGATGTGATGTCTGCGTCACGAAAAGGCTAGATGTAAATCAGTTCAAGGAGAGAAATCCAATCTTCAATGGAGAGCTGGATATTATCAACGATAACAGGTCGTTCATTTTGCAAGATAGGAATGGGAGAAGACAAAGAAGAAATTTCTGGTATCGTGGATTGGATTGTGTTAATTGTGTATTGTGTTTCTAAACGCTGGTACGTTCCGAGCCAGTTTATCGCATTAACAGGAGTCAAAACTTTCCACCTTGTCTGAGCCTGGATAACAATTTCAGCAGTAAAATTCCTATAGGTCCTTGCTGGGATAAGACTTTTCTTTTAGGCTTTTCAACCTAAAGGGCTAGAGCACAAGCCTATGAGTTTGTTGTTGTGAAGTGAATAAGTTGAAAACGTTATGGAAGTGTATACATAGTCACAAATCATTACAACTCTGAAAATCAGAATTTATCCAAAATTAATAAATGTATTATATCTGTAAGTTTCGTGTTCTTTCTGGCCATTTCTTGACAAGTTAATAGGAGTTATCCGAGGAGGATTTTAAAAAAAAAAAATTAAAAAATTATCGTCTTTACCTGAAGCTGACACAGAATCGAATTCAGATGGACGGATTTTTCCAACCGACTTGGACTACCACAAAGGCGGGCCTCAACCTACTACAAATACGACTTCAATTGTAAATCCAGTAAATGATATTCATGAAAATCCTAGGCTGTTTTCAATAAAGTTAAAATAATAAGCATCAGCAACCATCAATGAATGAAAACTGCTGTAGAGAAGGGCATATGAAAAGAATATACCACACATAAAAAACTCTTAACATCCAGGAACTAGGGATAGCAAGAGATAAAATGCTGTATAGACGTCCTGGAAGCGTCGCTTCCTGCCAGCAAATACAGCTTTGGAGAACAAGTGAACAGTGAGTTTATTCAATTCCCACAGACGACAATGAAAGCATGCACGCACACTTACAATGAAAATCTGTTCACGTTATAACAATATTCATATACGAAGTTTCTGGCATCGTAATTTAAACATTACTTACAAGAGCGCTTTTTTTTTTTTTGTAAAAATAAATAAATAAAAAATAAGTGTCGGTACTCATTCTTTACTAACATGAAAAACTGAAAATTAGAAGGACATAAAAAAGAAAACTAAATAATTATTTCGTGATGTACTTCATAGCGTGATAATATTTTATGGAATTACAACAATAAATTATGCATATAACACAGTATTTAGTAAATGTACACATGCACACAATACACAGCCTATGTGTGAACGTATATATAAAGATAAGCATGAAAGTTTCTAAAAATGACTATAGTTTTAACAGTAGATACAGCAAATATGCTAATAATAGACGTAGTATAAAACTTTTCATTTTTAAAAAAAATTATTGAATAGAAATTTCTAAATATACAGCATCGGTGTATCACACATCACTGTTAATAAAAGTGCCTATAAGTACAGTCTCATAAAAAAAGCAATGACTTCACGCTTCAGATTAACTACAGAAGTTGATCTTAACAAAACGAAAGCCAGAAAGTGAATGAATATAGGTTAAAATTTCTTAAATCTGGTGCACTGTACGCGTAACCTTGAACTGTCCCATAATAACTGGAGGGCATATCTTTCAAACAGGGCCGCATTTACCATTAGGCGCAAGATGGGGTCCTCACTCTCTAAGGGGGCCTCATTTTAAAACCTTACTCCTCACAAAGAACAATAAAAAAACAGCGTAGTTATAGTTGCAAAATAAAACACTTATTTTTAAATATTACATTCATAATATAAAAACTAGAGGCCGCTGAAAAATTTTGTGAGGCTTTCCGCTTCCATTTGAAATCATCGTTCGGAAAGAACGATGATTTCAAATTTTAGAATATAAAACTGGCAGGATCTCTGTATTCCATAAAATTCATGTATGTAAGTATACCATTTCTTTGCTGGACGTATATACACGTCCAGCAAACCTGCATAATATTCTGTCCAACTGCTGAAAGAACATGGATAAGAAGTGTAGTTTGACCGTCATGTCCATTGGAAGGTGCGATAATCCACGCTGAAAAGAACACTTAACTACATTACCTGGCGTACGTAGTAGCTACATTCTGTGGCCTACAGCAAGAAACGCAGTTGCTTGCCGTTTGCTCTGTAACCGGAATCTAAGTTATCAGACTAAATACCTATGAGTTATATTCATTTTGCTGCTTGTTTTTATCGTATAATTATAGTTTTTAATGCTAGCGTAAAATAAGAAATCATTTCATACTTTCTTCACTTCATATTGTATCACTTTGGAAGATCAATGTCACTATCAATTTTTTTGCTAATTATTTTAATCGCCAATACATTTTAAAATTCTCCAATAAATTGATTGAAGATAATTATTTTTGTCAAACAATTATTTTATAAATTCATGAAAATCCGAATATAAAAATGAATACAGCCTCCATCTGTTTCCAAATTAAGTTTCCTATTTTATTCATAATCTTAGTTCGAAGGTTAGTATCATATGTAAATCTTGAATCATATCATATAATGCATAATTTTTATAATGTAATCTGTTGGTTTTTGCATTTCAACTTTCTTGGATTCCCCCAATCACCCCCTACAAATCAAAATCAACGTCAGTTATGAAGTCAACTGTTATGTACATATTTTCGGCTAATTTCGATATTATGCGGCAGTTTTGAAGTAGCGATATTTTCCCTACACTTTATCCTTCGAAACATGTGTAGGTACCATGCGTCAGAATGAAATTTTCTTTCCAAAATTTTCATAACAGAATTAATTCGCCTTTAATGGCTAACTCTCCCCCCCCCCCAAAAAAAAAAAAATTATCATCACCACACACACACACAAACACGAAATACTGCTAGATAACATGTGCAGACTTTCTTTTTGTTTGAATTCGTTATTTTTCCAAAATAATTGTACTGTTGCAGTTTTAAGCAAAAGACAAAGGCGTAGAATCTCCGAAAAAATCCATTGGATATAAATTAAAAAGACTCACAATCGGAAACCCCTAGTAATGCAGTTTAACACCATTTATTGTTCATAAAAAAAATAAATGAAAAAATCGTTTCTAAAATTGAAATGTGCGACCCATATAATCTTATTTTGCAAGGAAAGGAAGCAAATGTCATATTTATTTCAATAAATGTTATTTAAAAAATATAAATATTTGACATAATATTTCCAATGCAAACAAACATTTTGATTATTTTTTTTCGCACACGTGAAATTCGTTTTTATTTGGGAAGAGACACAATAACTAAATTGTGCAGCAAAAAAGGGTCAATCCAAGAAGTACAGTGCACATAACTACAATAATCCGTCAACGGCGGGGGAGAGTGGTGGTGGTGGTGGGGGTAATTGCATTTTAACAGCTGATATTTAACAGATATATTCAACATAACTTAGCCAGTTTTGTTGTAAAAAGTGCCGCATTTGAAGAAATATTAGCGGCATAATAATAAAATAGCAAAATTCATAATACTTCAAAATAACTTGATAATTTTGATAATACCAAAACAAGATGAGACACATCTGTAGAAATGTATTATTATTATTAGTCCTTTTAATTATGAGCTCTATAAAGATATACTTAATAAATTTGTATTTTTGTGTTTTTAAATAAATAAACTAGTTTCATTTTGTCACAGATGGTTTTCGCTGGACTATTTAGACTATTGTTCTTATCAATATTGTAAAAACTCGATTGTAGCTTAAATATTCCAAAGCACATTACATCGATTTTTTACTTAGGTCAAGTCCCATAAGAATGTTGTAAAAAAATAACTTTGTTTGTCTCTGTATATTTTGTATTAGATAATTTTTGTAAATAGCCCTTTGGAAATTAACTGTATATACTTCTTTAATAAGAATATGTTAGAGTGTTAAAAACAAAGGAAATGTTTTTCGTCGGAGCTGTATGTAATAGATCTACAGTACATGGTGGCATTAGAAAGGTTGTTTACTAAATTTTGTGTGTATGAGAAAGGCTTACAAGTTCTGCACGTAAACACCTCCGAAGTCAGTCAGAAAGGTTCAAACAACTTTCCGATGGTCGGCAACTTACAATCAAAAGAAGGCACAGAAGAGAACAAAGAGTGGGCTGAACTTGAAACTTAAGATGAACGAATCATGCCGAATTCTTCGGGGCTTACAAACTTCGTGCGAGGTCTCAGAGAAGGCATAATAAAAGGGGACAGAGCCAAGCATATAGGGCTTCCCAGATCCAGAAGTCGCTAGAGAGAGAGAGAGAGGGCTTCCCGTTTCCAGAGAGGAGCCTCCCAGTTCCAGTCTTAAGAGAAGGCTTCGAGTTGCCGAAAGGAGATGTTCCAATCGCCGGAGAAAAGCTTCCAGGCCAGAGAGGAATCCCGGTTGACAGTTGGCGACAATTCGAGTTAGTGGAGGCGGCAGAAAAAGGAGGCAGTCATCCAGGCATTTTTGACAAGCCCAAGCAGAGGAGAAAAGGCGAGATAAATTACCCGAAGCACCTTCTCAGAAGTTTTTCTTTTCGCCATGGGAGAATAACTTTTTGCCGGAGCTGTATATCAGTACCCGAGGGCGCAGTTCACAGTCGGCTATTTTCCAGAAGATATTTCTGAAACTAGATTTCCTGAAGGAAGCTCAAGATCTGAGATGAGAGAATTGCCTTAGAACTTTTTGTGCAAGACCTTTGACCGAATGTGCGATTCAGAGCTTTTGTAAGTTATATACCTTTGTACAATCCCTCTTATTATGTGTTTTAGTTGGACAATTAAGATTTAGATTAACAGCAACAAGATCCAGAGACAACAGAGTTTTTTTTGTGTGCTGCTGCTATTTGTATTAATTAGTTGGGTAAGAGCAGTTTCTATATCACATAAATAGAGTATTTGGATTTCAAGTTTATTATTATTTATAAATTAAATTGATTTTTCAGTTCATTTTTTTTTTTTTTTGTGTATCAAGATTCTAGTCATTTTAGGGTAAAATGTCGAGTAAAAAAGTGGATGTTAGCAAGCATAGCAAGTTATCGTTACTGTTAAAGGATAACTTGCTATGCCTCTACATTTTAACTAAAGCTGGAATTATTATGCTTATTACTGCAACTTAAAAAAAAATCAAAGCTGGAGTTGAATAAATCTTGTAATAAATAAATGTTGTAATTCCATAAATATGATGATTTTTGCTATAATTTTTATTACAGTAAATTCAAAATTTTTATTTTTAGTGAGAATATCTGATCTTTACAGTTCATGAAGTTCAAATTTTTACCTTGATTAGCAAGCTTAATTTGATTACATTTAAATTATTTAAAAAAAAAAAAAAAACTTTTAGCCTTATACTAAATTATTACAATACCTTTTAATATTTTTTCGGTATTCAGAATTTTTGTAGCAACTATGATGCTTGTCAAACAAAATTAACGTTCTCAAAATCAATAATCAACACTGCAATTGAAATCTTTCACCGAAAGATTTTAATTACACCTTTCTTTAAATTAATTATGATTCAATAACATGAAATATTTAAAAGTGTAAATAATATATATATTTAAACTTACATTAAAAGATTTTAAACTATTTAGAAAATTTAATATTAAATATAAAGTATCGTAGAAGTTGCATAATTATTTATAATCCATCGATATAAGTTAGTTATTTATTTATATAAAATGACTTACAAGGTTGCTAGTTTAATATTACCAAGATTTTTTTAATATTAATATTTATTGTATACATGTGAAATTCGTTTATATTTTTGGGAAGAGACAAATAAATAAATTGTACACCAAAAAGGGTCAAATATCGTAGAACAGTAAAGGAAATTCCAAAATACGGTAATTTTATAATACATCATTATGATGCCAAGAAAATTTGAATCTGGAGCTAGTAAAAGAAAACGACTTAGAGAAAATGAAAAACAGCTAAATAGTCGAAAAGGGGCAATTGTGTCTTTCTTGCGTTCTGAAAATGAAGAATTTCGTAGAGCTGAAGTTGTACTTCACAGTTCTCGGAATGAAAAACGAAACATTAGTATCATTATCAGGAGGAGGTGAAAGTGAAAATGAAGAACATCAAAATGATGTGGAAAACATAGAAGGAGAGAAAGAAGTAAATGAAACAAATCAAGTGGATTCTGAAGAAAATTTTCAATCGGAGTCTGTACTTACCAGCAAGCAAGCTATCTCTTATCCTGCCGATATAGCAGTATGGGCACTTACTATTAATGAACAGCTTATCGAGCATATTTTAATAAATATGCCCCAGAATGTTGGTAAAATCGAAAATTAAAAAAAAAAGAATACACAGAACGCAATAGAATATGTCAGAAATGTAAATATATCACATTTTTACTGTAAAAAGGCGAATGGAACAAAGGAGAAACGAGAGTGGCTAATTTTTTCAGAAACCAGCAAAGCAATTTACTGCTTTGTTAGTAAATTGTTTTCTAAGTCAAATAATTGCTTAATGAAGAGTTTTAATAACTGGAGAAATATAACACGAACCTTATGTGATCACGAGCATTCTACTGAGCATATACGAGTGATGTGCGCATATCGCAAAAGAAAATCAAGTTCTGTAAATAGTCGAATTGATTCTGAATTGATCAAACAAATACAATCTGAAGAAAATTATTTCAGAGAGGTTTTAAAAAGAATAATAGCTACCATTAAGTTACTGGGTAAACTAGGGCTCGCACTTAGAGGAAATACAAATGATATTTTTTCTGATTCTTGCTGAAATTATTTATCGTGTTTACATTATTTAAGTGAATTTGATGATTTTTTAAAACATCACATGAAAATGTACGCCAACTGTGGTTCTAGCAGATCAAATTAGCTTTCTTACCATACTTGTGATGAATTCATAGCGTTAATAGCTAAAAAAACAAGAGAAATATTAATATCAGATATTAAGGAAGCTGCTTATTTTGCAATACTACTCGATTCAACGCCAGACTTTGCCCGTAATGACCAACTAGCTATGATATTTAGGTATGTTGCCGCAAATTCTGACATTAGAGAAACATTTATCGGGTTCATCAGAATTACACAACATAATTCCTTATATTTAGAAGAGGTAGTATTAACAAAATTAGAAGAATTATCTTTGGATATAAAAATGTGCAGAGGGCAAAGCTATGATAACGCTGCCAATATGAAAGGTATCTATACAGGTTTACAAAGCTAGGCTGAAAAAACGTAGTCCCTCTGCACATTATATACCGTGCCCTAGTCATTCCTTAAATTTAATTGGCAACTATGCCGCGGAATCTTGTCCGGAAGCAGTGCAATACTTTTGTTTTATTCAAAATGTATATAATTACTTTTCATCTTCAACAAGAAGATGGGGGTATACTCCTTGAACATTTAGAAAAAAAATCTTTATCAGTTAACAGACTAAGTGAAACGAGGTGGTCCGCAAGAGCTGACGCTATATTGGCTTTGAAACGTGGATATAAACAAATTAAAGACGCATTACTTGAACTATCCATTTCTCCTCATAATTAGAGAGCTCATCATTGGATGAACATTTTGACAAACCAGAAACAGCAATTTTAACAGTTATGTGGGACAAAATTTTACAACGAATAAATGCTACTAGTAAATCTCTACAAGATCCCGATATGGATTTGTTTTTAGCTAATAATTTGTTACACTCTTTAGTTGGTTTTATTTTAGATATAAGAAATAGTTTTGCTGCTGTAAATGAAGAAGCGAATTTATTACCAGATGAGACAAAATTTAAAGATGAAAAGGAAAGAGTTAAAAAATGAAAAAAAAAAAGGAGTGACGAAGTTTCACAATCTAACAATGAGATTATAATACAAGGGAAAGAAAATTTTGCTGTGAACACTTTTAATGTCATTTGCGATAAGCTAATTTTAGAAATTAATGAAAGAACAAAAAAGCTATTTCGACATATTAGATATGTTTTACTTTTTTTTTGAAGGAAGATATAGATCAACACTAGTATTGATAAAATTTTACTAACTTATGGGACTGATATTGATCGAGAAAAATTATAGATATATTTGCTAAAACCAAAGCCAGAAAAAAAAAAAACTTTTAGTTATTAATTTTTTTATTTAAATTTGAACTGATTTATTTTTATACTTTTTTCAAAATGCAAATATATGTATACCAATGTTGTATTGTGTTATTAAAATTAGTTATCATGGAAATGTTGACTTTTATTTTCAATAAACTAAAAAAAATGCTTATTTTTGAGGGCCTCATAATGATGTTGCGCCTCGGGCCTCCAAAAGTATAAATGCGACCCTGCTTTCAAAGCATTATGTTTGACTCATTTCATCCTTACAGTGATATTAAAAAACTGTATACGTACGTGCTATACGGATTTACAACTATACAATGATCGCTGGAATTCATTTAAAAATCGTTACAAATATACTTAACTCTTTATTTGCATTGTTATATAACAGAAAAAAGTCGACTATTTTTTAGAACCTTTGGTTCGTACATATCGCCTGTTAAAGCCATTAGGAAAAAGAAAACCAGGACGTCCTCTTAAATGATTCAACGATATATAAAGGCCGGAATAGACCTAAATCCTTGATACGCATGATGATGATGATATATGTATATATATATATTTATAAAATTAAAATTTAACTGACTAGAACCCCAGTTTCTGAGGAGGGAAGTGATGAGAAGAGCCATGCACAAAAAAAAAAAAAAAAAAAACACCCACACTGAGAGATATTTGCAGGGTCTTCTCATTACTTCCCTCCTCAGAAACTGGGCATCATCTCCACCCTTGCCCATCGAGCAAGATGTCTCACTTCCACAGAAGAAGACCTTCAAACAGAGCTTAACTTCCTGAAAAACACCTTCTTAAATAATGGATATTCATCTCGTAACATCACTAAACGTTTGAGACCACGCCAACAACCTCGACAAGAAGATGAATCCAACTCTATCACTCATATACAGTTACCATTTATCAGCTCACTTACCCCAAAACTATCTAGGATTATGAAGAAATTCAACCAAAACTTCGTTCTTTTCTGAATCGACCAAAACCAAAACAAAACCAACTGCATTTTCATGGTGTTTATAAAGTTATGTGCGACTGTGGTCGATCTTATATTGGTCAGACAGATAAATCTGCTTCACTTCGTCTTGAGAAACATAGACGTGACATCTCCTATAGTAGAACACGAGCGAGCGCCCTTTCCAGTCATGTTCTCTTCTCCGCAAACTCTAACCTCGAAGAACAGCCACACCAAATTGATTGGGACCGCACAACTAATTTATATATATGCAAGGATGAATTTGAAAGACGAATTATAGAATCAAAAGAAATAGTTCTGGACCCTTCACACTTGAACAAAATCTAAGCTACAATTTGCCTGATTCCCATAGCGCAGTAATCCAATACTGATGCTCTAAAATTAGCTGTCACACACACATTCAGCTCATGCCAACAGCAGCACGCGGTCACCTATTCAAATATGACTGTTACTATTCTGTTTCTTTTTATTAAGCTGGAAAGTCCATGTTTTTTTACCTTGTTATTTTTATAAGTCTTATGTTATTTCTTACTCACCTGAAGAAGTCGGAACACCGATGAAACCAGTCGTGATTTATTAAAAGTTTTTGTTATACTTTCTCGGGTTCTAGTCAGTTAAATTTTAATTTTATAAATGTATACATCCCGAGTCAATCCTAATTACAACAATATATATAAAATTCAACTCCAGCGGATTCGGATTTTTTTTTTTTTTTAATGAGCATACCTGGTAAACTAAATCAGTTTTCCAGGTATGCTCATTAATTATGTGTTCATACACATAATTAATGAGCAATAGAGAGAGAGAGAGAGGGAGAGAGAGAGAGAGAGAAATTTAGAACAGTTTGCCGACAGTGCTGCCGGAATTGTGATGGTGATAAGAATTAACATGTAAAAGTGGAGGTGTTGGTTTGTTTATTTTGGATTTCCTACAAACTATAGCTATGAGACTGGTGTATTATGTCTGTAAATTATGTCTTCTCTTCTTCTTCTTCTGGGTGATATATCTGGTTTGAGGAATGAAAAACCTTACTTTTCGGGAGGACACATTTAATTATGTGTTCGTACACATAATTAATGAGCAAGAGAGAGAGAAATTTAGAACAGTTTGCCGACAGCGCTGCCAGAATTGTGATGGTGATAAGAATTAACATGTAAAAGTGGAGGTGTTGGTTTGTTTATTCTGGATTTCCTACAAACTATGGCTATGAGACTAGTGTATTATGTCTGTAAATTATGTCTTCTCTTCTTCTTCTGGGTGATATATCTGGTTTGGGGAATGAAAAACCTTTTCATTCCCCAAATTACTTTTCGGGAGGGAAAAACTACTTCGGTATAAGACCGGCTAACTCACTTTCATTTGAAAAGTATTTATAAAAGTTCTTCGAGACCTGCACGGGATTCGAACCATGTGAAGAAGTTGCAGTATCTTTATATAACTATAGAATAACACGTATGCCACAGTAAATAACTTTTCTATTATGTAAATATTTTGTCTTATGTATCATAAGACATCATCAGTAAAATTTCGAACAATAGGAATTTAATTAAAAACAGCAGTGCTCATGCTTAAACTGGAATCCATCTTCATATATACAGTCGCATGCTCATGGATTAAAACTAATGGGCTGAAATTAAAACTAATTAAAGTAATTTAATTAGTTTTAATTTTATACAAACTACTTATTATACAAACTCTGTAATCGACAATTACTTAGTCTATTCTCTTATTTAACATTTAATAGCACGAATGTCTCAACAATCTGCAGTGAGCTCTCTTCCTTTCCGATGTGTCAACTTCTCTTTAAAACCCAAGTGATCAACTTGCACGTAATAATGCCTATCGGATCGAGGCCATAATTACAAAGTGGGACTAATTTCCTTATTCCAGCTAATTAATGTCTTTAACAACACACAAGTTATTATTTCTGCGAAGTTTTACTTACTATCTTTGCAAATATATAACTAAACTTTAATTTCCGGTCCACTATTACCCTAGATTCCTAGCTTCCTCAATCTTCGACACATCTCAAGTTCATCGAGCCATAAACATGATACTCGGGCTACAATCTTTCAGTTCAAAATGCAAAACTTTGCACTTCGCAACATTAAGGGTCTCTGAAAAGTTCTAGGCCTCGACCATAGATGGCAATACTATCGGCAAGATTTTTTTTCTAAGTTCGTACATACGTCATAAGCATCCATGTGAAACTGCAAGTCATTCTATGAAGTAGTTTGTTTCATACAGCTGTCTGAAGCAAAAGTGTTGTCTGTATCCCTTGAAATGGATAAAATTGAGTATCGTGCGGTTGTAAAATTGTTTGTAAAAGAAGGTTTAACGCCAAAAGAAATTCATTCGAAGTTCACAAAAATTTATGGGCGTTTTCGACAATTAAGAAATTGGCTGCCGAGTTTAAACCAGCCTTGTGGATGATCCACGTGAAGGACGTCCAAAAAGTGTAACAACACCAGAAATTGATCAAGGGCTCGATATGGTATTGGATGACCGGCGAGTCAAAGTGCGTGAAATTGCTGAGACTATAGGCTTTTCAAAAGAACGTGTAGGATATATTTTCCATGAAGAATTGGAAATGAAAAAGCTTTGCGCATGATGGGTGCCGCACTTGCTCACAGCAGATCAAAAACGCACTTGCATGAAAATCTCTGAACAGTGCTCAGAGCGTTTTAACAACAATAAAACTGATTTTGTGCGTCAATTTATTACTATGGATGAAACTTGGATTCACCATTACACACCAGAATCCAAACAGCAGTCAAAATAGTGTACAGAAGCCACTTCTGTGCACTTCTTCGGCGCTGAACAGAAGGTTGTTTAGCGCCAAAGAAGACAAAGTCGGTTCCATCAGCAGGAAAGGTCATGGCGTCGGTGTTTTGGGATGCTAAAGGCATTTTGTTTATTAATTATCTTGAAAAGGGTAAAACAATAACCGGAGAATATTATTCCGATCTTTTAACCAGACTAGAAAAAATTCTTGAGAAAAGACAAGGCTTGGAAGAAAAAAAATCATCTTTCATCAGGACAGTGCACCTGCCCACAAAGGTGTTTTGGCAATGGGAAAATTAAGGGATCTGCATTATGAATTGTTGGAACATCCACTCTATTGCCCAGATTTGCCTCCCTCTGACTTCTATCTGTTCCCAAAACTAAAACTCTTTCTCACTGGTCAGCGTTTTTCTTCGAATCAAGAGAAGCAGCTGTAGAGTGGTATTTTGCAGATCTTACTGAGAACCACTACAGGGACGGGATAATGGCGCTGGAGCATCGCTGGGATAAATGTATTAGTCTTAAGGGAGATTATGTTGAAAAATAAAAATAATTTTGAAATTATAAATTCATTTTTTCATTGTTAGGCCGAGAACTAATCAGACCACCCTCGTAAACTGACATCCACTCTCCTCTGCCCACACTACTAAATTATTCAAGGTTATATTGAACTGACTCTATTCTGTGTCAGTCATTTCTTATCGGTTTTCCTACCTTGCTTCATCAAGACGACACTCCAGTAAATCATCCACAATAACGTTATTAAGTTTATTTTCTTTAGGTGTGTTCCTATCAAGGGCGAATGCTGGTCTTGAAATTCATGCTTGCTCTTGTTATCATTCAGGAAGTTAGAGGTGTGATTGAAGTCTGATTAGCGGAATAATGAATTACTGACCATTTAAAACTATATATTTAGAAATTTATGTACATTTAATCATACAACATTTATTTTACAAATGATAATCTATCTTTTTCAATAACATCGTCATAAAAAGTTGGTTGTAACTTAATTTTCTCAAGCAACACGCACACTTGTAAAGGCTGGCTGAAGCTCACTGGCTAGAGCTACGTTGACTGCGTATGGCCTGTGTTTAAGCAACAGAGTGAGACTACGTGAAATGGCTATGCGCGCGCATGAAATCACAGTGCTGCTGCGAGGACCTGGAAGCTCCTACAACCGAACAAGCCAAGGTAGTTTTGACTAGACGAGCAAGCATCGGCCTTCGATGCACAACGCAAAGCTCAATTATTGCCGCGCAAGCTTAAGACGACGTCTGTCTAAAAAAATAAAAGCCTAAATGGAATGCTTATAAATGCATGCATTTATTAACAAATAAATATTACTTCTTTCTCAATTAATGAGCTTGCGCAGCAAGCATAGAGAATTCGTCCTGGTTCCTATAATATATATCTTTATCTGTCAAAACAATAAATACTCTTTATCTGTCAAAACAATCACCTTATGTCACTAGAACGTACTATACGCACTCTTAATATCCCACTAATTACGAAATAACCTCCAGTACAATAGCGTGTGAATGGACACTGCAAAGTATACTCATATCACCGTATATTATAAAATGGAAGAGGATTACTAAGACATTTCTCCCTGACTTAATGTTTCCGAGCATATCGTTACTACCAACTCCCAAATTCTGATCCTAACCAACTTTGCCAAGACATTGGCAAAGTTGGTTAGGTTAGGATCTTTGACATACGCGCGAATATTCTATTTTGTGTTTGCACTGAAATTTTTCAATATCTTTATGATCCCCCACCCCCCCACACACACACCGAATTCATCTACACTATATAATCAAAAATACCTCCTTCGTATTAGTGGATATGGCTATCTATATATCACGATTAGGGATCATATGTATAAAAATTAAGCCCACTGTCTTGCAATATTCAGAGACAAAAATTTCTGTCCTGCTGCAGCTGCTCTAATCAACAGTATTGTGAATCAATCAAGTGATGGCATTGTGAAGCGAAAATGCCTAGGACAACGATCACGACCTGATAGGCCACATTTATACCAAAATCACAGAGCGGGTGAGCCAAGTGATGAAGATGATTTTTTCGCTTACGTGAAAAAATCGTCTGTTCTCGGTTGAAACACTCGCTATCGAGTTCCGAAATGCCTCTGCAAGCAATGCAACTGTCTATCGGAAGCTGAAGAACATGGATTTCCGTGGTCGTGCAGCCGCACACACACCAATAAGCTAGACTCTCCAGCAGTGGAAACGCGTTCTTTGAATTTATGAATCGCGGCTCACCATTTGGCAGTCTGACGGACGAGAGTGAGTTTGCAAGTGCCATGAGAATGCTACCTGCCCGAATGTGTCGTGGTGGATGAGGCATCATAGTTTGAGGCTGTTTTTCATAGTTCGGGATGGCTCCCTAATTCCAGTGACGAGCAATTCTAACGCTACAGCCTATAATGGCATTCTAAACATGTTTCCAATTTATGGCAACAGTTCGGTGATGGCTCTTTCCCATTGTTAATATGTATTAACAATGCTCCCAAGTCCACTATGCAAGAATGGTTTCATAAGATAGGTGTGTTGAAGAATTTGACTAGCCTGCAAAGAGTCCTGATCTCCACCCTAGATAACACCATTGGTATGATTTGGGACGCCGACTGAGACAGGTCAAATCGTCCTTCTCAGGAAACTGAAGACGGTTACAGCAGTAACGAGCGAACTCAACTCCATATCAATAACTTGCATATTATAGTGAAAGTTGGGATGAGCAGGCGTCTGGATATTTTTGATCAGCAATGTTATCTCTATGCTCTCATCGATTTTTCCTGCGGTACGTATTATAACAATGACAAAAACAGTTCAAGAATTTAATTCGACTGTATCAGTGGCAGTCACTTTCCTGTCATTTGCATTCATCAGTTATTTTTTCACACTCATTTTCTCTTTTACTTGTCACATAACGAATGAACTCCCTATTAATCGACGCTCATTTCTCCTAATCAGATGCTGCTTTCACGTCACTTTTCTAGGCCAGTACTCTATACTGCTATTCATCTATTTAACGCATCCAATCTGCCATACTGACTTAAGCAGTGAACATTAAATTAATATTCCTTTAACGGCAACCGTTCTTTTCTTAGCTACAGACTTTAGAAATGGCATGGTGATATTAAATTGGCAAAAGACATATTTCAAAATTAGCATAGCAAGGAAGCAGATGAATTTCGCCACCTGGTGCGAGACCACCATACTTATGAAATTTAAGCCCGAAGTGGCTGCCATGTTTGGTCTCCATAGCAAGGATTTTGGATTATATAACTCTCAGCTCATCCAAAGTGCTAATGTAAGATGGGTTTGCAATAAAAAAGAACGCCGATTTTATTTAATGTGTATTGATATGGTGGTGAACATCTCATCAGGATGGTTAATAGTGAAGATTATGTTTATCTGATAAATTTCACTTGGGGGAGACCACACTCCTACCAGGAGCGTCCCCCGGGTGGCGGATGGGACAAAACCAAATGGGTTGCTCTGAATAAAGAATAAAGAGCCGTGGACCAAAGGATGTAGCAGAGGCATGGCAAGCTGGCTACATTATTATGCTAGTAACTTTCATGAGCAGGAGAAAGTCTACAAACCGAGATAGTGTTACTGCATACGGGACAACCGACGCGCCTACTCAAAGACCACATAGAGTAGGTGAGAAATCAGCAATGTGGTCAGCCAAGGATGTGAAACATGTAGCCACCCTCAACATAAGATCACTATACCGACCCGGAAAATTACAATTAGTCCAGGAAAATTTAAAAAGACTGAAATGGAGTATTTTAGGTTTATCAGAAACACATTGGTGCGGAGATGGATTCATGGATTTACCAGTAACTTCTCAGGAAGAAAAGATAACATACACAGAGAAGGAGTTGCATTACTAATTGAAAAGAAACTTACAAACTCAGTAATTGAAATAAACCCAGTGTCTCCTAGAATAACAGCCAAACTTCAAGCAAAAGAAAAAGGTCAATTAAAATAATCCAAATATATGCACCAGACAGTAACCATTCAGAGGAAGAAATAGAAAATTTCTATGAAGAACTACAACAGGAAATAGATAATCCCAAAAATAGAGAACTCATGATAGTGATGGAAGATTTTAATGCTAAAATAGGACAGTTCACAGCAGACAACAAAGATGTGATGGGGAAATTTGGATATGGAGAGCTTAACGACAGAGGAGAACAATTACTCCACTTCTGTAAAGCAAACGATCTAATGATTACAAACACATTGTTCTATCAACGCCCTAATAATAAATATACATGGACATCCCCAGATGGTAATATAAAGAACTGCATAGACTATATCATCATAAACAAATGGAAAAGATCAGTAAATAATGTACGAACATTAAGAAGTTTTGATTTTGACACTGACCACGAAATATTAACTGCCAAAGTGAAGATAAAATTCAACAGGAAAAATAATATCAGAAAAGAAGAAAACATCAACCTATCAAAACTAAAAGATAGCTCAAGCAGAAGTCGATTTTTAGAACAGATGTGCTTGAAATTAAAACCCTCCATCTTACAGAACAGCGGAAAATACTGGGAAGAAGGAAAAGAAACAGTGTTATCAATTGCAAAAGACACTCTAGGTTCCAAACCCAAAATAAACAAACAGTGGATAACCCAAGAAATCATAGCTACCATAGAAGAGAAAAGAGAGGCCAAGATACTTGAAAACCAACAAAACAATGAAGAGAATAGAGAAAAATACAGAGCACTAAAAAATAAAGTTGATAACCTAAGCAAAAAAGCCAAAGAAAAATGGTTAGAAGAAAAAGCTAAGAAATGCCAAGAAGCATACCAACAAAACAACCTAAAAGTCTTCCATGGTACTGTAAGAGAAATTACAAAGGAATTCTCAGCAAAAGCAGTAACAATGATAAACAACAAGATGACTGAAACTGGGAATATTGAATATATAAGAAAAATCTGGTCAAACCATTTTAAGACTATCTTCCACCAAGGAAACAAAACTACAATGCCAACAATAGAAGAAAATAATGATCACCCAAAAATTTTACAAGAAGAAGTTAGATACGCAATAAAACAGATGAAAAACAATAAAGCATCAGGTATTGATACTATCCCTACTGAACTGTGGTCATATGGAGGAAGCATATCAATAGAATATTTAACAACCCTATTCAATAAAATACTACAAACAGGAGAGATTCCAGATGCCTGGAGAACTGGAAAGATCATCCCAATATACAAGAAAGGAGACAAAAGAGACCGCAGAAATTACAGACCAATCAATTTACTCCCTCACACCTATAAAATATTCATAAGAATTATACAAAATAGATTAAAAAACACCTATACGAAGAAATGATAGGCATAGAACAAGCTGGTTTCCGAGGAAACTATTCAACAATAGACCACATTTTCACATTGCACCAACTAGCAGAACTCAGCTGGGAAGACCATAACGAACTATATTGTTGTTTTGTGGACTTTAAACAAGCTTTCGATAACATCAACAGAGAAATCCTTCTCAAAATTCTACTATAAAAAGCAATAGACAAATATATAATACAGTTTCTGATAAAATATTACTCTAAGACAAATGCAATAATTAAAAAGGACACACTCACAACAGAACCCACAGAGATCCAAAAAGGAGTAATGCAAGGATGCCCAATATCCCCATGCCTATTCAACATATATCTAGAAGAAGTTGTAAAGAAAGCAATAGACAATGAGCCTGGAATCAATGTCAACGGTTTAAACATAAATAATATCAAATATGCAGATGATCTCGTCCTTCTTGCAAGAACCCCAAATGAACTACAAAAGTCGATCAACAAGCTAAATGAAACCTGTAAAACATATGACATGACAATAAATATACAAAAGACAAAAATGATGAAAATAGGGAGGAACAGAACTACCATCTCAGCCACCCTAAACGGAGAACAAATAGAACAAGTAGACAACTTCATATACCTTGGATCAAAACTAACAGAAACAATAGATGAACTCAAAACAATCAAACACAGAATAGCGATAGGATGGACCACCATGGAAAAATTACAGAAAATCTGGAAAACAAACAAGATATCTAAACAAGCCAAAATCAAATTATATGAAGCAATAACTATACCAACAGCCATATATGGAGCAGAAGCGTGGACAGTTAAGAAAAGAGAGGAGAAAAAACTGTTGGCATTTGAAATGAAATGCTTAAGAAAAATAAATAGAACAAGTTGGATAGAAAAGAAAACAAACAGCACAATCAGACAAGAACTATTGTATAAAAAGACAATAATAGAAAAAATTAGAAAACAACAACTGAGATGGTTTGGACACACTGTACGCATGGATGCAGACAGACTTCCTAAAGTCCTAATCAATACTTTTCCAAATGAAAAAAGAAGACCTGGAAGACCAAGAATTACCTGGCTGAAATTAATAAAGAACATCTCGGGATGCAGAACATATAAGGAACTTTTTCGAACAGCAAGGAATAGAGAAGACTGGAAGATCCTGCTCAAGAAGACTCAACCCGTCTTAGACGGAAGAGAAGAAGAGAGAGATAAATTCCAAGGCGTGGTATCCCACATTGCAACATCAACGTCACTCACTGTTAATAATAATAATAGCGCTGTAGAGTGAACAACCGAATCAACTGTGAAACTGTTGATCTCAAGGAGAACCAGCCTACCAGTCCGCAACTCGGGGGGGGGGGGGGGGGGCAAGGGAGGCGGAACCCCCTTTTCGAGTCATCAGAATTCAAGGAGAACCGGCCTACCAGTCCTGAACTCGGGGTATGGGCGTCGGGGGAACCCATTCGAGTCATCAGAATTCAAGGAGAACCGGCCTACTAGACAGGAACTGGGGGGGGGGGGGGGAGCCGTAGGCGTCAGGGAGGAGGATCCCCCTAGTGTGTGTGTATATGTGTGTGTGTGTGTGTGTGTGTGTGTGTGTGTGTGTGTGTGTATGTATATATATATATATATATATATATATATATATATATATATATATATATAAAACATGAATTCGTTCAAGTAAAGGTGAACTGCAAGAACAGAAATGGATGACGCATCTTCATACGTTTGTTAGATTATGCATATGCTCAACCTATCTTTTCTTCTATAATCATAAATAAAATTATCAGCATTTTGCGTATACATTTCATTTATTGGGAATAGGTACTTGTTTTGGGGATGCTTGGTGTTATTATTCACTGACATGATTCACTAGGAAATGTGGAGGAACTAAAACGTAAAAAGAAGCCAGTAGAAACTTGCCTTATAGTTGTGGTTGCTGAGTATTACGACGAGAAAAAAGAAGAAATAAGACACATTTTTGTTTTGTCTCGCTTGTAGACGTATCGTTTAAACAATTTAAACTGATCTGATATTCTTTTTCGTTTAAAATTGTTTAAACGTATCGTTTAAACAATTTTAACTGATCTGATATTCTTCTGTCACGATCTAGGATAAGCCGATTTTGGCATCTAGGGATTTTCTTCCTAGATCTTTCCTTTAAGGTTTATTTTTAATTATTTTAACTGATATGAGACATAAGCTAATCAGCATATAATCTATGAGTGGTAAGACTATGCAATTTCTCTTTCCGTTTCTTTACCTGTGAAAATCAAACGTCTCATTCTCTGGGGTCGTAAGCTTGTCTCTCGTCGAATGAATAAACTGAACAAATATGATTTTGCCCTGTGCACTTGTCATATTCACCCGAAACAAAAGAAAATGATAACTATCACAACAAAACACAAGACTGTTTTGTTATATAGACGAAAACTAATGTTCAATGATACTCATTAAATTGAACTACTGGTTAACAAATACTGCATTATTAAAAGTGTCTGAAATAAGTCCACAAGCAAATTTTCTTTAATAATGTTCATTATAAAGTTCCCTCTTACTGACAGAATCATGGAAAAGAAATTTCTAACTTCCAGTTCTAGGTTATAAAGATGGCACTGCTGATGTAAAAAGTAGCAGGGTAAACTTCCTTTTGTAGAGACATAAATCGTGCAAGGAAAATAAACAGTGAAGTATGGGAGGACTGAATGGGGAGGAAAGGAACTGTTGCACATGCATGCTCCTGTTACTAAAATGCAGTTTCCTTGCCTGGTATAGCTTACTCGAATGCATTTTCTTATTCCCTAGCTTTATGGATAAACGCTTACAACAACAGTACAGATTAAGACTGTAACATATGTTAAGTTAACTATGTTACTGCAAAAAATTATATCGATACAAAATTAATAACGGAAAAAACTCACATACAAAGATTATTTAATAGTATAATTTTCGCCTGTGTGTCACAGGCATCTTCAGTACATTAAGCTCAAATTAAAGAATAACTGACAATTCCAAAAAGCGCCACCTAAGTAGCTGGTGTAAGATAACTAAAAAGGTCAATAAATTTCCTAAAAAAAATATAAAAAAATCAATACAATAAAAAGTTAGGAAAGATTAGCTGATTTGTAAAGTATTATCTCCCATAAAGGGGATAGACGTAAGCCGTCGGATCTGTTTAAGTTAGGAGAATGAAGTAGAGTTTCACATGTTTCTTTATAAAGGCGTTCCATGAGAAACCGACTTTTGTGAAGAACTCTTGTCTTCCTCCAGTGAACTCTGTGTCTAGTGAAGATGGCATGTTCTGCAAGTCCAGACTTTTCAGGTTTAAAGTATTCAATATAAGATTGGTGTTCTTCTAGCCGAACAGAGGCAGATCTTCCCGTTTGTCCGAAATAAGATAATCCACAAGAGCACGGAATCTGGTAGACACCTGGATGATTACCTTTCTCACTTCTCCTAAGGACAAGCTTCCACATCTTAATCGTCCAGGTGTCTACCAGATTCCGTGCTCTTGTGGATTATCTTATTTCGGACAAACGGGAAGATCTGCTTCTATTCGGCTAGAAGAATACCAATCTTATATTGAATACTTCAAACCTGAAAAGTCTGGACTTAAAGAACATGCCATCTTCACTAGACACAGAGTTCACTGGAGGAAGACAAGAGTTCTTCACAAAAGTCAGTTTCTCATGGAATGCCTTTATAAAGAAACATGCGAAACTCTACTTCATTCTCCTAACTTAAACAGATCCGACAGCTTACGTCCATCCCCTTTATGGGAGATAGAACTTTAGAAATCAGCTAATCTTTCCTAACTTTTTATTGTATTGATTTTTTTTATAGGAAATTTATTGACCTTTTTAGTTATCTTACACCAGCTACTTAGGTGGCGCTTTTTGGAATTGTCAGTTATTGTTTAATTTGAGCTTAATGTACTGAAGACGCGTCACACACAGGCGAAAATTATACTATTAAATAATCTTTGTACGTGAGTTTTTTTTTCCCCCGTTATTAATATTGTATCGATATGTCTACTCACGGTATACCTCCTCTTTTAAAACTTAAAAAATTATATCACATAGTCACGAAATTATTTCAAATAGTATTAACTTCATTTCTTGAAGTAAATGTTCGTACAAATAACGCATAAAATACCTAATATAGCTGGCGGATGTTAAGAAGTTAATTACTGGCATAATTTTTAATATTGGTGATATTATTGCTGTAGTGATGGTACTGCTCGAATGGAAGGGAATGTGTATTCTAAATTAAAAAAAAAGCAACAATATCAGTCAATAGCAACCAACCTACTGCTTCCTCAGTACTTCGTTCACATATTTCACTTTTTTTTTTTTTTATGAAGCGCTTTAAAAAAAAATCTGGCAAAACATCGACAAATATATGGTTCAAATCGTTAGAAAGATGTCTGTGATGATGTATACAGAATTTTCCTTTCTCTTCCTCTTTTAATATTCCGCATTCCAATCTGGTCCAAATACGAAGAAACTGCAATCATAAATAACACCAAAATTAAGTCAAACTTTTGTCAACAGTAGTTGCGCCCTTCGGTTGGAAGAGGCTTAAGTGCAATTCTCGTCTTGACGAGAGGAATCTCTATACAGTATAGATTTCTTCAATTGAGGGTTAGTTAGCCGATCTCATACGGGATAGCAGGGTTTTTTCTCCCGGAAACGCGAATTTTTAATCTCGCATGCAGGCAAATCGGGAGTGAGAACACACGCAATTTACACACAATTTGGTGGTGGCCAGTATACGACGTTGTGTGTAGATGATGATGATAGTAGCGGATTTGTGTTGTGTCGTTGGTGGATTAAATGGTGGAGACGGAGAGTTGTAGAGTAGTGCCCTCCCTCGATGAGGTATCACATAAGAATAATAATAACGATTGAACGTGTGACCATTACAGACTGAAGAAGCAGCAAATCCATTATAACAACAACTGCCCACTTCAGCGTAGTCAAATAGGCTGAATTTCTCAGTGACTTAATGCACTGATTCTCAACCTATGGGGCGCACCCCCTTTGGGGGCATGAAATACCTAGGGGAGGCGAAGAAAGTGGAAGTCAAAGGAAAAACTACTTTACTGAAACAAAAGCATTTAACGAAACTATTTATTGACACAAAAACAATATAAAAGCATAAATACACTCTGAAAATAAAATAATAAAATCCACTGTATTGAATAAACTAGTCACGCTTACGGGAACATTTCAATATTGCAAAATATACCGAGCAACTAATTAAAACTATGAATCTAAAAATTAATGGCTTCCTTGAACCTGTGTTGCGGAACAAAGCTTATGATGGTGATACATTGGAAATTGACACTCTTAGTTCTCTTTCTATATTTAACTGAGATCTATATTTTGTTTTTAAGGCAGCCACTTGTGAAAACCTGATTTCACAAAGATAAGATGTTGGAAATGGCACAAGTGCATGAAAAGCTCTTGACTTTAGTGCCGAAAATTCATCATCAACACCAGCCCGAAATTCAAACAGCGATTTAGATGCAAATTGTCTTTTGATTTCGCCGCTTGATGTGAAGTCTATAAATTGTTCCTCTTCTTCACTTGAGAAACCTTCAGGGGTAATTTGAAATGGGTTTCTAACCCACTCGTACATTGTCATTATGTTTCGTCGATTATAAAACAGTTTCTAAGATTCTTCATCAGCATTGTTAAATGATTTTCAATAGTTGCAAATAACTTTGATGTGTTGCTCTTCTGCCTTGTAGGTTTTGATGAATTCATCCACATTTGCAAACATTTCTAATTTTTGTTGCTTTATCTTTTTTGTTCCATCTCTAGTTTTTTTACAAAAAAGCATTAACTTTGTCACTCATCTCCAAGATGTGCATTCCCCTCCCTTGGAGTTGCAGGTTTAATATATTTAATTTCTCCAATATGTCCACCAAGTAGCTTAATTTCATCACAAATAAGTGGTCTAAATTTCTCTGCTTCTTCGTGATTTTCCTCTTCCAAGAAGATTGCTATTTAGTCTCTTAATTCGTAAACGTGTTGTAAACAGTTTCCCTGTGATAACCATCTTGTCTCGCAGTAAAATAATAACGCTGAATGTTCCGCTCCAGTCATTTCTTTGCAAAACAGTCTTGATTTTAAGGGCCTCATTTTTATATAATTCACCACGGTTATAACTGTTGTTAACACAATGTTTAGACCAGGACTCATTTCCTTTGCAGCAACAGCTTCTCTATGAATCATGCAATGTGTCCAAATACATTGTGGGGATTTTTCTCTCATAAGGGCTTGTAAACTTTCAAACCTTCCAGGCGTAACTCGAGCACCATCAGTGCAAATTCCAACACAATTTTCCACTGTATATGTTTGCCTTGCATATAAAATCGTCCAATAATTTGAACAATTCAGGTGATGTGGCATTGGTTTACAAAATAATAACTCTTCAACTGCTGATAATCGATCGCAAAATCGAACATAAGCAATTAAATGACAATCCTTGTTACTATCTGTTGCCTTGTCAGGCTGAATTGAGAATAATTGGTCACAAAGCTTCGACAAAAGGTGTTGCTGCATATCTTCACATATATCACAGGTATGCAATGTAGTTGTTTAGTAAAACTTTCTCCAAGCATACTTTTCCACAATATCAATCGCAGCTGGCAGAATTAGGCACTCTCCGATAATGTGGGGCTTTTTGTACCTAGCTATTTTATATGCAACTTTGTAAGAAGCTAGTTAAGCTTCTTCATTTACAGACAAAGCCTTTTTAATACTAGATTTCTGCTTTTCAAAACATTTCAGTTTGGCAGCAAAGACCTCGTGGTTTGTTAACATACTCCTTATGAAGTGTTTCCAAATGTTTTTTTAAGTTTATTCGATTTCATGCTATCAGCCGCAAAAATTTTCGAACAAATAACACGCAACGGTCTTTCTTCATCATTTACTGCAGTCTTTGTAAAACCGAAATCTAAGTATTCTGCTGCATACTTTATTGATTTTACTTTCGTAGTTATATTCTGTGAACCTGAATTTGTTGAAGTCGACGCTCCACAGTCGTCAGATGCCCGCTTACGTCCAATTAAAAATTTATCATTTTTTTTAGACTAGAAAAGATTATGTTTATACCATGTATCACAGTAGTTGCGACTAGAAGTAAAATGAGACCGACCGTCGACTTCTCACTACTGGTCACACTGTTACTGCTGTCTTGCCATTTCAAACTTCATTTATATTCGCAGAAACATTTCCAGAACATTCGAGCCTTCCCGTGATAAAATCGCGCGAATGTTTCCGAAAGGTCGATACGATTCAACGGTCTGTACAGTGATGCCAAATCTATACAATTTTCAAAAGATTTGATTACGTATTTAAATTTGTATGAATATTCAAAAAGTTTAATTCATTCCTAGTTTTTTTGTTTTGTTTTGCTAACTGTTATGCATTTCGTCAGTGTCTCAACACAAGAATTGTAAGGGGGCCGCCACAAAAACTAATATTAAAAAATGGGGCACATATGAAAGAAGTTTGAGAAACTGATGATCGGCGCAAACTGCTGAGTAAGTATGCAGAGATACGACAACCTGCCTCATAATCCTACTTCATTCTGCGTTAATTTGGCTGAATTTCCCAGCTAACCTTAAACAATAAACAAAATAAGACAGCATACTCCCCTCCTCCTTACAATATAATCTATATTTTAATACGATGCTAAATTTCTCAACTCTTAAGTAATGTCGGCAAAAATTTTATTTCAACTTTGCTGACAATCGATTGAATGGTGCGACCTGCTGAGACATCAGCAAAGGACAGGACCCACTTTCATTTAAAACTCATTAAAACTGCTCTTCATTTTTTTTGTTATAGGGAGCATATTTATTCAATCTGTACATTAATGACATTGGGAATTATTTGACATGTGACATACAGCTATTTGCTGATATGCAGTACTTGCAGAATGATTTCAATAGGCTGGAATTGTGGGCAAGTGAAAATGGCTTTCATTTCAATATTCAGATAACAGATTATTCAGGACAGATAAGAGATGGCCTTTAATTTGTTTATTTTTTGACGTTTACTGTGAATTGTAATGAAGATGCATGAATACAAAATATTATTTTTAAATAATAGTTAAAATAGTTTAAATTTAAATAATAATGAAATTACAAAGTAGTTTCATTAACTGGAGTAAACCATTAACTTATATATTGATGTTCAGTAGTGGCAGGAAAAACAAACATGTTTGTGTACTATTTATCCTTGGCTAACCCATGATACTAATGTTTTATAGATGTTAAACCCTTTATTTGTAAGATATCTCAAATAAAAAAAAATAAAAAAAATGTGTGTGTATTTATTGCCCCCCCCCACCCACACACACACACAATATCATCATACTTCCAAGACAGCCCAACTCAAAGATCTGGTAACCAAGCAAAACTTCAGAACAGTAAAGTAAAGAAATTAGTGCATTCATTCATTAATTTACTCCATGCTACTATTAATTAGTTTTCATAATTCTCATGTTGCTTCTATCACCATACCAGTTAAAGTATTTAAGGAATCATTGGTATAAATAATTAAGTGTGTAAGCATCAATTAAAATTGGTCTAACTATATATATATATATATGTACACAAGTTATTCTTAGTCTCTGACTGGACAAATGTCATTCAAATTTGGTTTTGAAATAATCACAAAAATTTGTCATGGATTCCAATTTCTGTTTCAATCAGACTATTTGTAGTTGTGCATTGGGACAAAATGCATCAAAATTATATACAGGGTGTCACTGAATTCATGGCCCAAACGTGAGGGGATGGTAGTACACACCGAAACCACCAACATTCGTCATAGAATATGCGACTGCAAACGCAGCCCGGTGCCGGTAGGGGACGCAGACGAGGTGGCACAGCTTAAAAGCGCTGGATCGGCCAAACCCCAGCATTCTCAGAGTTGACCGCACACGAGATGGAGCAGTTTACGAACGCAGAGAAAGCCGATATGCACCTGATATACAGCGTAGCTGAGGGCAATGGTAGAGAGGCACAAAGACTGTACCGTGAGCGATATCCTATGCGCCGTGTGCCCAATCATAAAATGTTTGCATGAATGCACTGTCAGCTGTATGAGGCAGGCACCTTCCACGTCAGTCAACATGATACCGGATAGCACGGACACTCAAAACGGCAGCTATGAGTGAGAACATCTTGTGTATGGTGACAGATAACCCAGGTACAAGCATGCGATCTGCCGCCCGGAGCCTGGGTGTGCATTGGAACACTGTCTGGTGAGTACTGCATGAAGAAGGGCTACACCCCTATCACTTGCAGCAAGTGCAGGCATTGACAGCTGTTGATTATCCCCTGCGCATGGATTTCGCCCAGTGGTTCCTGCAGCAAAGTGTCGTACAGCCCGATTTCCACGCTCATGTGCTCTTTACAGATGAATCAACTTTCTCACGTGAAGGCGTAGTCAATGTCCATAATGCGCATTTGTGGGCGGCCCAGAACCCCATGGTACACGTCCACGGTTGAACCAGCAACGGTTCGCCGTCAATGTCTGGGCAGGGATCGTGCATGACTACTTAATTGGACCCTACCTACTTCCGGACCGCCTCGATGGACAAACGTACCGTATTTTTCTGTAAAAGGTTTTGCTGGAATTGCTTCAGGATGTTCAAGTCGCCATCCGCTCCCGTATGTGGTTCCAGCACGATGGGGCACCCGTCCATTTCAGCATGGATGTGCGTCAGCATCTTGCCACATCCATTGGTTTCCTTAATGCCAAATGTGGCATTAAGGAAACCAATGGATGTGGTACACATGGTACGCGTCCACGGTTGAACCAGCAACGGTTCGCCGTCAATGTCTGGGCAGGGATTGTGCATGACTACTTAATTGGACCCTACCTACTTCCGGACCGCCTCGATGGACAAACGTACCGTATTTTTTTGTAAAAGGTTTTGCTGGAATTGCTTCAGGATGTTCAAGTCGCCATCCGCTCCCGTATGTGGTTCCAGCACGATGGGGCACCCGTCCATTTTAGCATGGATGTGCGTCAGCATCTTGCCACATCCATTGGTTTCCTTAATGCCACATTTGGGAACCAATGGATTGGGTGCGACGGTCCCATCCCGTGACCCCAAATCACCAATCTTTCTTGTTTCGATTTCTTTCTGTGGGGACATTTGAAGAGTGTCGTGTACGAGACGCCCATGCAGTCCGCGGAGGATCTGGTAGCCCGACTGTCCATCGCAGACGGCAATGTGTGCGACAAGCCCGGTGTTTACGAGCAGGTACACCAATCACTACTCCACCATTGTGCCACATGTATCAACATTGGCAGGGGGACGTTTAAGCATTTGTTGTAATGATCTCCAATAAATGTCACTCTGAAACCTGTGTCTGTCCTTCATTTCCGACTCCTCACTGCGTTTGCGGCCACATATTCTATGACGAATATTGGTGGTTTCGGTGTGTACTACCATTCCCCTCACGTTTGGGCCCATGAATTCAGGGACACCCTGTGTGTGTGTGTGTGTGTTCAGAATTCATTTTTACTCGGTTGAAATAATATGAAAAACCTGTACTGTGTTGGCGGCCTTTGTCTGAGTTAGCTGAAAAGAGAACGTGGCTAGAGAGAGCTAGCGCTCTCTCTAGCCACGTTCTCTTATAACACATAACAGGAACTGTATGGTCTCCCCAAGATTCAGCTAACTCAGACAAAGGCCGCCAACACATTGTGAACTGGACTCAAACTTCTAACATCCATGTGTGCAATGATCAACTCGAGAGAAAGTTTGTCGAATCTAGGGAAATTTCTCTAGATTCTTCTCATATCAACAACAGCCTGAGTTTTAATCTCTGTAACGCACAAGTTGCCTCTGTTCAGTACTGGCGCACTCACGACAGCCCGTAGTATACGTTTGTTTGGAACTGAAGCTCGCATTTTGTTTTCAAACACGCTACTGTCTTTTTGTACTTGTTCTGTTATTACAATTTTAAGTCTCTGTAATTCTTTATATACTTCTTTGAATGTGATACCTGGAGATGTTGATCAATTCAACGAAACTAGTAAACTAGTTAGTATCTTTTCAAATATATCATGTCATCTTTTTATCTCTCGGTATTAGTCATTAAAGGTTTTTCATATATATATATAAGAACATCTTTTTGGGTGCAGCTCAATTTTGGCTTCGAGTGAATTGTTGCTGACAAAATTTCACAAAAATCATTAAAGCTGATGTTAAATAATTCTATTCTGGCTGGATGAAATTTATTAAAATGTGGTATTCAAGATATCTATTAACAATACTGGTTTATTTAAATTTGTTTCAATCAGACCATCTGCAGTGACAAAATTGGTAATAAATTGGTAGCTTCAATTATCAAATCATCATAAAATTTCAGATATCCACCTTCAATGGATGTACAAGATACCATGCCAGTACTGCACAATTATGTCTACATAATTACAAACTTCTAATCACCAGTTTTTTTCCAGATTAGTTTATTTGTGAGGACTACAGTATCGTCAGTTCTTAAATTTTGTCATTTTAAAGCACTTCTAAGTGCATCAGTTCACCTCAACATGATCTTCCTTAAAGTGACCATATCACCTTAGATTAGCCCTAATCACACATTCCTGGATGCAAACAATGTCAAGTTCCTTCCTAATGTCTTCATTTTTAATATGATTATGTCATCTGTTCATTCCCCTAATCTTTCTCAGAACTCTCTCATGTCTCTAATCTTTGATCATGTGCTTCATTTCTAACTCAATTCTCAGATTTATAACCTAAAACTGTTAGTTTGGTTGTTTGACTAATTTCTCTCTCTCTTATTCCATATAAATTTATTCAACTGACATTCCAGCTTTGCTTATTTTGTCGTATATTTCCGGAATTAACTTGCCATCTACACTAAAAACTGTGCTTAAACAACTGAAATATTTTACTTGTTCTATAGGTTCTCCATTGAGAAAGCAGCTGAAGTTTCCTATGTTCCTGCCCATATTGTTTTTTACTGCTGATTTTCATGCCAAATTTGTGCAGCTGTTATTCAATTTAGTTAAGAGAATCCTGATTTGAAGAGAATCCATCCTTGCACTAGATGTGTTTAGGAGTACAAAATCTGCATAAAGCAAAGAGCAAAGTTTGACATCTCTAATTCTAATATCAGATGTAATGCCACTTTCTTTCAGAATGTTAGCCATATAGATGATGGAGATAATGTGTATTCTTGTCTTACCCCTGATTTTACATTAAACCATCTTCCTGTATTTCCTTCAATTCTAACTGCTGACTGACAACTTAAATATAAACTATTATTATTATTATTATTATTATTATTATTTTCGAGATACTCCAGGGAGTCCTTAGACTCATTGAGGGAGGCCCTAAACATCATGTCCACACAACTATACGACATTCTCACAGTATCTATCATACCTTGCCTTGAACTCATTCACTGTCATAGCACCCACAACAGACTCTGGCAGCTTATTCCACTCATTTACCACTCTAAAAGTAAAGAACCCAGCTCTAACACCACTGCTAACCACACTCTTGCCCAGCTTTCATAGGTGTTCCCTAGTTCTCCCACCACCAGTCCTGATCTCAAAAATATCCTCTGAATTAATCTTATAGAATCCTTTTAGCAATTTGAATGTCTCAATCATATCTCCCCTTTTCCGCCTATCAACCAGTTTCTGCAACCCACAAATCTTCAACTTGTTCTCGTATGGTTCATTTCATAGACCTGCTATCATCTTAGTCACTCACCTATGGATCCTCTCCACCTCCTCTCCATCAAGAAGGAACCGAGGTGACCAAATCTGGGCACAGTAGTCAAGATGAGGTCTTATCAAGGCTCGGTACAGAGGTACAATAACTTGCTTGTCTCTGCTCGTTAAGGTATTTTTCAACAACCAAGTGAGTTGATGAGCTGATTTAGCTACTTTCGCAATGTGCCCCCTAAACTTCATCTCCCTATCCACCAACACTCGCAAGTTCCTGGCCTCATCAATCTCTTGGAGTACAGTTCCACCCATGTGGTATACTGCTGCTAATCTTTTCACCCCAAAATGCATAACCTTACATTTTGTCACATTAAATTGACATCCATTCTCCTTAGCCCAGAACTCCAATCTATCTAAGTCATCCTGCAAGACTTTGACATCTTCTGCATTCACTATTGCCCTCCCCAACTTTGCATCATCAGCGAACAAATGAACTGTTCCACTTAGATCCTTCCCTATATTGTTAATGAACAGATTAAACAGCAGTGGTCCAAGAACAGAACCCTGTGGCACCCCACTAGTCACAGGCCGTCTTTTGGACTCCACTCCTGAATAAACCACTCTTTGATATCTCTCCATCAACCACCCACCTATCCATCTCACCAACCCTATATCCATTCCCATATGTTGTAGTTTACGGATTAGAATTCCATGTGGTATCCTGTCAAATGCCTTTGCCAGGTCCAGCAGTATCACTGTAAACCCATTTCCCTTATCCAGTTCAGCCGTCACCTTGTTATAAAACTTGAGCATGTTACTCAGGCATGATCTACCCTTTACAGGCAGATTTACTGCTGTCCCCTGTACAGTATCTCATTTTCATCAATCCATTCCTGTATTTTTCTCTTGACTACTTTCTCCAAGACCTTGACAACAACTCCTGATATGCTGATCGGTCGGTAATTTGCAACCATAGTCTTGGATCCTCCTTTATGCAGTGAAACTATTTTCCCCTCTTTCCACGCCTTCGGGACTAAACCAGACCCGAGACTCAGATTAAACAACATGGTCAAGGGCACTGATAATTCCTTAGCCGCTTCACGCAAGACCCGTGCTGGTATACCATCCAATCCCACAGATGCATTCACATTAAGGTTCTGTAATAGACTATTCACCTCCACTTCATTCATCACAATTCCCGTATAAACTAATGGCTCCTTCATTTTTTCAATGTCACCACCTGGATGATATACTTTTGCAAAGTGCACGCTCAGTAACTCCACTATATCGACTGGTTCAGTGACCTCCTTACCATCGTCATTCCTTAAAATCATTTTGCCATTACAGATTTTTCTTGCTTGCAGCATATTGAAAGAACTGTTTGGTATTCTCTTTTGCTTGCATAGCTAGTTTCCTTTCATAATCGGATTTTGCTGTTTTTACCACGCTCGTTACCCTTCTGGCCTGCACTTTATACCGTTCGTGTGCCTGCAGGTCACCCCTTTCTTTAAATTCCCGCCACAGTTGTTTCTTTTTTTGCAGCTCAAGCTTAATGGTGTTATTCATCCATTTAACCCCTACATGTTTTACTATTCGGACCCTAGGTATACAATCAGCCATAACCTCCTGTAAATGCTCCTTGACCACTTCCCATGCTCTATCGACGTTCAGCCCTTACAGTTGTACATGCCATGGCACTGATCCAAGCAATCTCCTATGTATTGCTATGAATGTTTCATTCACCCCATATAACTGTAATGTTTTGAAAAGCTTTTCAATAATTCTTTTATCCACATTTCAATATTTTGATAGCTTTTTTCTACCTCAAATATGGATATGCACTCCTGCATTTGCATCATCCTGAAAATTTTCTGATACTATTCTGTCATTGCTTGTTTTGTTTAAATCTACTCCAGACATCTAGGATATCCTTATTTTCAGTTTTCATGTCACTTTTTTTTATCATATTTAATTTCTATTTTTACAGTACTCTCTACTCCATTTCTAAGTTTTTTTTTTGAATAGCCTCCAGAACACTTTGCCACCTTCCTGGTATTATCTTCTATATTCTTACCAAAGTATTGCCATGACTTTTGTTGAGTTACTCTTATGCATAGCTTAGCTCCATTACATTTTTTTCTGTATTTTTGTAGAGCATCTGCCAATGCTCTAAAACTATGCTGAATCTTTGTCAGTTTGCCACTTAGACTCCAACATTTGGTTCTTGTTTTCAATCTGTTTCATTTTTTTCTTCAATAATGTTTGTATAGTCAAGTCTTTACCTTACCTGTAAAAGCTGCTCAACTTTAATTCTTTTTTAAAATCTTTTGATATACTGTTCTTTTCAATGTGATATGCATTTTAATCCTGCTTAAAACTAAATGATGGTCACCTCAAATTTCAAATCATCTGTGCATTCTTGTATCCTGTACCAGCATGAAGATATCACTATCAATAATAACAAAATCAATGAGGCTTTTCTTATTTGTGTCTTCTCTCCATGTGAACTTGTATACATCTTTATGTTAGAACATGGTGTCAGTAATGACTAGTTCATATCCTGAGTAAAACTCCAGCAGATACTTACCACTCACCATTATTATAAACCTTGTCCTTTTTTCTCTACATTTTCCTAAAACATTTCTGTATGCAGTATTCACTTCCTACTCTGCTGTTTAGCTCTTCAACAAGTACCACCTTTTCCCATTTTCTTATGTCAGCTGCATGCTCTAACATCTCAAAAAACTCCTCCACTTCTTCCTTAGGAGAACCTTCTGTGGTACCATTGGCACAAATAAGTTTCATTGTCCATTTCTCCATTTTGAAGTTTGTCCACATAACTCTAGTTGAAACTGCCTTCAAGAAGTTTCAAACTGTCAAGAAGTTTATTTTCGTGTTTGGTGTTGAATGCTATTGCTACTCCTTCCGTTCCTTGATCATCCGATACTTATTATTTAGTAAGATCTCACCTGCTTTTGTCTTCTTTGTTTCAGTGATGTCAATTATGTCCATGTGATACTTTTCCAGTTCTTCTGAAGTTCGATTTCTTTTCCATTAATACTCCTTATATTAATGGTTCCTCTCTTCAGTTCTTGTGATGTTGGGTTTGTTCTTCTATATGTTGAGCTTGAGTCTGTTCGAGTAGAGGACTTCTGACTGCTTGCTTGACAAAAACAACAAAGGCCTTGTTTAGCTGGGCAGCACCCCCATTGGCATGAAATCTCATATTTCTGGTTTAAGCCAACAGAGAGTACAATTTGGTCGGCTAAGTCCCAAACTACCATTCTCAATCATTCAGCATCCAGATGATACCAACTAATGGGCAGACCATGTGATGGTAATGTTCACACCTTGCCATCACATGGTCTGAATTGCCTGTCAAAATTGCCTGTCAGTTTTCTTCATTCTTTAAAAGCAATGGGTCTCCAAAGCCAAATAACTAGGAGGTCTCCTCCTAGTTATTTGGCTTTGGCCATTAAGTGACACAAATAATATTTCTTTGTATATTTAAGTTGACAATTCACATTTGAAAGATGCTGGACTGTGATTGTTTTAAAAATTTTCTTACATATTTTTAATTTCAATATGATATTCATTTTTATCCTGCTCAAAAATGAAATAACTAAATGGTTAATCACTTTCTATTTCAAAGGGAGATGCCATAACTCAGATGGCTTCAACTTCAGATCCTTCTGAAGTTGATGCTAGAGAAGATTTGATCTTCTCTGGTTCTGAGAAGATTTGGCTGAAAAGATATAGCACTTTCCTCACAGTCTTAGTTGCTTCAGATATCACTATCAACAACAACACTGTCAATTAAATTTTCTTATTTTTTGTGACTTCTCTTCATATGAATTTATGAATGATGTATTAATCTGTGTCCTGAACAGAAATCCAGCAAGCACAAACATTATTAGGAGCTTTGCTTATTTTCCTTCACATTTTCTCAAACATTTCTATATATCTGGGTTTCATTTCCTACTCAGATCTCCAATGAAGGCCAGATTTCTCTCCCACCCCCTTTATGTAAGATGCCTTACTCTAATGATTCAAAAAATCCCTTCACTTCTTCCTTAGTACAGCCTTCATAATCTCTTGTCCAGTTATTAAATATGTTATATGAAATATATCAGTATCATTCTACTTAAAATTGCCTGCAATTCAAGAGATTTATCTTTGCATATATTTAAGTCTATAGTGTTGAATGCCATAGCTACTCTTAACTTTCCTAATCACTATTAGCTGAATGTAGCATTTTTATAGTTATTAATTAGCAGAGCCTTAACTGTTTTAGTCCTCTTAATCTCAGAAACATCAATAATTTTGAAATTACAATAATAACAATTATAAATAAAAATAAATGAATAACTATACACTTCTTACCAGTTAATTTAGAGAGGATAGAAAGAAATTATAGTGAATGAAACTGTTCATTTCATAGTTAGTTAACACAGCGATCTCCCTCTCTCTCTCCCCCTGTCTAAACTCCAAATAACCAATCCTTCAAATAATGTGGATTAGCATGTCACTGACTTGTGGAAGAACACTATATAACACTACATAACTTATTGGTTAACTATACAATCAGTTAACCAATAAGCAAACTGGTTTCTCATCACATCAGATACATGAAAGTTAAATGTAATGCCCAAAAGTATCTTTCTAACTTGTAGTGACATCATATTTTGAAAAAACTCCAATTAAGAGCATTACAAATTATGTTATTTTTCTCACTTTCATGACTAAATACAGAGAGAGTGAGAGCAATAACTAGAGAGAAAGATCTCAATTAACTTTCCAAATAGAGACACAAGCCAGTAGAAGCACAATGGATGACCATGAAATAATGAAATTATATAGGCATGTATAAAACATATAAATTAACAAAATTTAAAGAAATAAAAATTTTAATGTAGCTCAAAATACTGAAATGTATAATATTCACTCCAATTTTGTTATATAGAAGCTTAGCCATCAATGTTCAACATATCACACTCATTTTTCTAGAAAAATTTATTTCCATTAACTGCTGAAAATTACTGCAGTTATTGGATGGAAATATTGATTCACCATGCTCTAACTTCAGAAATCAGATATTTCAGAAAAATTCAGAAATCAGATATGGATTAAATACAGCTATGAATATTTTTTACCATCATATTTCCTGCAAATAACAGTAGAACTATAATACAAGCATAAAAACTTACCCACTGAACATCTAAATCTTCTGCTTCTATTACCTGCAGAAAAAAATAAATAATAAATAAACAAACAATATACATCATCTTCCATATATGTGACTATTTTGAATTAATGATATGCTATTAAAACACAATTACTTATATAAAATCACTTGACTGCAAGTTTAGCATTATTTATTTATATAACTTTTTTTGATAGAGAATATTATTAATATATCGTATATTCTAGTAAGAGTAAAAAATCCTTTCTCATGTGGACTATGTGGAAACTGTGGAGAAGATCAAAGATGAGTGAATAAGGCAATGCCAGGACTCTGGAATGTTGGGTATAGGGAGGAAATACAAATTGCAAAGTTTAGCAGGGAGATGGAAGGGGAAGAAAGAGAGGCAACCTCTGAAAGTTTTGTAAAGGTATGGTGAAGAGGGGGGAGTGAAAAGTACTACATCTTTTACAAGAAAAGTGGTGGATAATGGGAATGTTATACTGGAATGTGTTATGAATGCTAGGAGTATGAATGAGTTTAAAGTACATAGATATGTTGCTCACTGAATGAGACCTTCTATGATGAGTAAGAGGTCTCATTATAATAATAATAATATTTTAGCACTCTTCTGCAATCCAGTAATGTGCACGTTTTCATGTTGAACAGTGGTTTTATTTTATGCATCCTCTAAGAAGTCACCACACTTCTAAAATTACACAATTTATCTTGAAAAAGATACACATCTTAATTAACAGAAATCAATAGATTCTTGATAGAAAACTCCATGTGTACAAGATTACTCTATGCATTTTCATGCTTTCTTTTCTAGATGTTATGTTTTGAAGAGATGATAAACATTTGAAAAGCATGACTTACTGAACCTGATGACACAATTTACCTCTCGAAACGACTGAATGCTAATTATTTCTCCCTAATAGTAGAATGTAAAGTTATTATAAAAGTAAAGTTGTGGAGTTCCAGTTATAATATACTGCCTGCCATATATGTATACTCAAATTCTGAAAGAAATAAAGAAAATTTTCTTAAATTATTTTATTTCTTAGGGTTTCCCATAAAATAAGTGTAAACCATAAGTGTAAACCATGCAAGGATTCATGGAGTGAAATATCCACCTGCCACTTCTGAAAGCAACTGCTTTACTAAAGTTAGTGAAACAGTTGTGGCAACCAGTTTCATAAATTAAAAAGACTCTCCCACAACCTCAAAAGTACATGCAAGCCTTACAATTATGCTATGGTACAAGATTTCCATGTACCTTAACAAAACAAAACAAAACAAAACAAAAAATATATTTCCTATCAAGCATTAATTTAAACGGAATTATAAAGTTTACCAGTACATGCTACTTCTTAACAAGAATTCTAAATGATGCATATGTGTCATTAATAAAAACTAAATCTATATTTCATATAAATATGTCTGCAAAAACTTTACTGCAAATTTGTCCATTGTTGTCTATCTTAAAAAAAAAAAAGATTCATTAGGACTGGCAGTGGCTTATAGATAGAAAACTAACCATCCAATTATATAAAACTGGAACCAGACTACAGGAGAATAAAGGATTATTTAGAAGACCTTCATGCTAACTTAGCATTATTTCCAAATCTTCTGTAAAAGTCATAAGACTTAGAACAGCAAAATCTTATGAACCATAATTGCTTGGGGAGTGGTGAATGAGTGGAATAAGTTGCCTGAGTCTGTTGTGGGTGCCATGACTGTGAATGAGTTCCAAGCAAAGTATGATAGATATTGCACAAATGTTAGATAGTTCTTGACATGTTTAGGACCTCCCTAGATGAGTCTAAGGACTCCTTGGAGTAGTCCGTAATAATAATAATAATGCATATCGCACCTTGCCTTTAACACATTTAAAGTAAGTGAAGTCTCTGCATTCTATTCATTTACCACTACTTTCTATAAAAAACATATACTTCTCACTTCCTTATACTCACATGATCATTAGATCATTTCTAATGGACTACTCAAAATACTCATATATCCAATCACATAACCTATTCTCCACCTATCTGCCAAGTGTGTTGATCAAATTGCCTCAATCTGTCCTCTCATTAAACATTCCACAGAAATGAGACAGAAACAAAAATTCCTTAGTCCTGAGACAGTCTCAGTCACTTGGGTCTGGACTTTCTGTAATTTATCACACAGATATACAAGTGACCAAAGCACATACAAATTCAGATGTCATGATTACTGCCTTATACAGTCTCACCTCCTTATCCATACTTGTGTGTGTGTTCTTTGATTATGTCAGCTATTTTCTGTATAACGTGTTAAAGTTCTGCAATGTGTGTCTAAACTTCAACTCACTACCCCTTCCCCCAAATCCTTGTTCACTCAAATTCCTAAAGTACAACTCTGCTAATACAATACATCCCATTTCATTTGGTCTGACCAAAGTGCTTGACTTCACATTTGGCAACAGTAAACTTATATCCCCCATCCATCTATCCAAAGCTTCAAGCTATTCAAATCCTCTTGAAGTGAAAGCACATTAGAGCTCTGTGCCATTACTTTCTCAAATTCAGCTTCAATTACAAACTGAATATCTCTTTTAATAACTTGAACTATACCATCAATATATAAATTACACAACAGCAGCCAGCTCTAATACACAGCAGTCCTGTGTATGGTGCATGTTATCCTTTTCTTTCATTTCTTTCAAGCACAACTCAGTAGCTACTATCAGCCAATGTTCTTATAACAAGGCTACTAACTGAATATCCCCTCCTCCTCAATTTCCAAAATAGTTCATCAGTGATATTCTATAATATGATTAAATTAAACTTTCTAAGAAATTATATTCTTGCTTAATCCTTTATCCAAGTGTAAGCATACAAAGTTTGCAGGGCAGGTGTCTTCGTGAATATGCTACTTGTATAGAGACTCGTGACTTCACATTTTAATTGCTTTAGTATCCCTTATTCTATTAATCCTTTAATCCCTTATTCTATAATATGCTTCTACAAAATCTAAGAAATTCACTGTGTAAGCATCTCTAACCTCCATAGCTTAGCTTTGATGATATCCTTTGGTTGGAAAGACCTGGATTCAAACCCTATCTAGAATGCAAAGAATCTTTATCAAGGCTTTTCATCTGAAGGTGATTTAGCTGGTCTCATATGGAAGTGACAGGTTTTTTCCCTTCCAAAAACTTGGGTATTTCAGCATACAAAATAGGAACTGGCCAGAAGAACACACAATATACAGAAAACAGGATTCTGTTTTCTGTATGATGCTTTCAAATGCTTGCATGGTAGGGTGTGAATTTATGCATAAAACAGAACAGAAACACCTCTGCTGTTCAATACAGTAGTTATCCTATTATAAAATGCAACTAGGATGCTGAAAAAAGACTGCTTCTCAACAAACTAATATCACCCTCTGGACAAATTCCTATTCTCACAAACTCAATTTTATGTTCTAACCAGCCTCTTAATTATTTTTAACACATCTACTATATAACTAGCTTGGGTACGCTCTTATGCAGTGGTACTGTTTGCCTCCTCTTCTTCCATTCTTCATGAACTGTTCATTACAACTCAACCAAATAAGTAGCACTGTTCGTGCATTTGCACATTCCTCTAATAAATGTGATAATATCCCATCCAGTCTCATAGTCTTGTTAATATTAAGCTTAATTTAAAGTTTTTAAAAACATTTTCCTTTCACAAACTGTCAGTCATTGCTCTTTCTGCCCAACTGTATTCAGTGTCTTTTCTAACTGAAGTGACTAACACAATACTCACTGATCATTTCTACTATATCTTCCATGGATGTCATCTGTGTGTTATCTCTAGCAACTAAAGCCAGTTCAGTCTTCCATATCCACCCTTTTTTTTTTTCTATGCGCAGCTACAATCCTCTAAGATTCTGCTTTGCTTTGCATCCCACCTGCCCTCAGATAATCTCTCTTTCCATATACCAATTTCTTCTTCACAATGCACATCCACCTCCCAGCCTGTGTCTTATACTCCTCATGTGGCGTGATGAATACGCCACATTACGATTCCTCCATAGCATTCTGTTCCTCTGCACTCCTGCATAATTTTATTATTCATCCGTTTCATTTCCACTCTATTTACCCTTCTAATTTTAGGTATAAAAGGCAATACTGATTTCCCTAACCCCCCTTCAAGTGATCATACTGCAGAAAGGTAGCAATGTTTCCTGAGTTAGTCATAGCCACCTGCTCTGTAGTTCCATACTTCTCTTTTCTTCAGTGAAGCCTGCATCAGCCTAGTGGCTTCCACATGGTCACTCTTACCAACTATCCTACCAGTTGGTTAGAGTTCTGTTATTTCTGTATTGGAAGTTATTATTAAATTCAACACAGTCTTTGCTATATGTTGTGTAAAGTGGTTTCTTTCCCTAACTCAAGAAACTCATTCCCCTTAATCAGACATGATGTTTTCTGCTACTCACCAATTAATATCAACTGTGTGTCACAAACCAATCTCATCTGTCTGAATATTTCTGAATCATATTTTTTTTTTTAAATTATTCAGATTATGTAGCAAAACCCCACTATCTAAAATTCTACTAGTTGTATAATAGAGACATGCAATAGATATACTATATTTTTTGAATAACAGCTTCATACCTGTAACAGAAAACTAAATATAATTTATTACTCCTATATATTTTATGATATATTTTATATCTATAATATATAAAAACAAATGTCCTGACTGACTCATCAATGCCCAGCCCCCAAACCCCTGGACCTAGAAACATGAAATTCAGGGAGTATATTCCTTCCATGATGTAAGAATCCATTAAGAAGGGATTTTTTGAAATTCGACCTCTAAGGGGGTGAAAAGGGGTAAAATGTGTTTTCAGAGATTCCTCAATATCTCTTAGGGATGAGATATCGACTTGGTTAAATTCTTTTGCTTACAAAGGTTACCCATACAAATGCTTAAAAACATACAGAATTTTGCCCTAATCAACCCCTAAAGGTGCAAATCTAGATTCGGGAGTGAATTATGAAACTCTTCGTATCTCCTGAGTTTGTTGAGTTATAACATTCTTTTTTGGCATATAGGTGCCATTTTAAAATCTTCAGAAAGTGTTGTAACGGCTTTTTAAAATTTCACCCCTAAAGGGGTAAAAAGGATTTTTTTTTTTTTGAAAGAGGACATTTCTCCGGTGGTCTCCTAACCGTTTTTTGTAGGCTTATCTATATCTTTATAAAAATGAAACAATGAAGCTAAGAAACTTTAAAAAAAAAAAAAACAATAAAACTAACTTCAAAGAAAAAAAAAAAAGAGAAGAGAAAAAATGCACTAAAAAGCAAAAAATAATCCTTTCTCAAATACATGAATTTAAATTTTTTTGGAGTCAGTGCCAAATTTAACACAAACAAATTAACTCTAGACAAAGTATAGTTCACAAGCTGTACGTACTTATACCAACAAAAAAAGGGAGCATGTGTATCGGAAGTTACATATCATTACTTCATACATTCAATAATAAGAAATATGTTTATTATCAATGAAAGTACACGTACCTTATTTTCTGTAGTTACACCTGCATCCACTAGGTGGCGAGTAGACATGCAACAGTGTGATATGTTTATTTGGTTATATTCTATTCTTATTATTTCTTTATTTCTTATTTATTCTTATCTCTTATTCTAGTATATCCTTCCCTTCTAAAACATCCTATACTAATTCCGTTCTTTATTTAAATCTCCCCTTTTTAAATATGCAGTCCTATTGGCCTCTGTAGGTTAACCACATGTAGGTTACTTAGTATCTAGGGCTTTGTCCTTGTGTGGGACGTGACCATTAACACATCATCTGAGACAGTCCACCTGATAAGCATTGACAAATTTATATTATAACTGTGCCAGCCAATACCGAGGATAGATGGGACTCTTACCCAGGATGGCTCTCTCAGAATGATACACAATAAGTAAACTATAATAAAATCTAATCTCTGTTCACTAAATTCTTACATGCAGTCGTGGCCCGCTTTGTTTAATCATACAAGTGGGTTCTTCCCACTAAGTTCGTTAATATTTTTATGAGTGGCTGTTTGAATTCATATACTAAAACAGATCAGGCAGGTACTAAGAAACATGTTTATTAAATAGAGAAATCATACAAGTAAGCATTACTACTAATTAATCTGAATTATTCTCAAGTAAGATCCTTGGTTCAATACTACTATATAAAATATATAAACAAACTTGCTTAGACCACCTCTATATGCAACTTAACATTATCTCATTAACACTTATCACACTTTCTACATTCATGTGGTCATTAGTTATATCATTTTACACATTACTACTAATTCATACAGAATAAACATGGCCTTGCTAGGCAGACAATTCTCAAACAAAATGGGCTTGTTCCAAGTTGTAGACAGTTCCTAAAGTTCCATAAAATGAGTCCTCTACACAAACGTTCTTAGGGAAACACACACACTTTCTTAACTGGAAAATATATCACAAAAGTCTACTTTACCATCTCTGAAATGATACTCTGTCTTTCTTTTTGCCTTGTTTGGGCATCAAGGCTTCTTCAATCTGCTTCTCGTCACCTTCAACATACTATACGGCCAGATTCTCGGCGGGAAGGGCGATATGGCTCAGGAGCATAGCCAGAATGGACAGCATCTACTTGGTTCTTCCGTTGCACGACATCGCTCAGCTATCCGAGTCTTAGGAAATAGCTAGGCCTATTTCAAACGCTACGACAGACGAACCATACCTTCCACGGCCAGCCAGGAAGGTATGGTTCTTCTATTAGACTTCTCCGTCGGTGCGGACTGAACCTACATCCGAGAGGTCAAGAAACAGGAACCAAAAAGCCTCGAGTGGGGGTTGCTTGACCTTTTTGTTTTCTTTCTCTTCTCGGCGTTTCTCGGCTATCGCGATGCCCACCAATGCGGTCACATGGGTTTACGTCATGGTGTCCAGCTCCCTCTATCACATCGCACATGCGCTTGTGTTTTTCTTGGAAAGCGCTCTAGTTTCTCTTTCCTATAACTACTCCCCCCCCCCCTTTGGTATACGTAACACAGGACGGTTAAAAGTGACCCTTGGACTCACCGGCTTTGCTACTTTATAACACATGAAATGGGGTTCTTAAATAAATTTAACAGCTTTAATTAATTTCTTTATCTGACCCACATGCATTACAGGTTAGGTCTTACAATTTTTCTTTCATTTTTTATACAATTTCTTGCTCCTAATCTAGAGTTATATACATAAAATTACCTTTCCGGTATATAGCCAACACACCACATTCTCTGCCTATGTTTAACTAAAGTTGTGCCCTGAATAATTCATGTTAAAACCTTTCTTAGTTTATTCAGGACACAACAACAAAAGCGTGTTAGTGGCATAAGTGACAGAGCTCTCACAAGAGAAGTTGTGACTTGTGTTAATAAGTATGAATGGCTGAGGGGCTAAATCCATGGATGCATATGAGAATTCTGTGAATAATTATTTGTTCTTAGGACTACTTCGTGTTTCAGTTATTTTTCCATACTTCTGAATCAGTGCTTTTCAGAACTTTTAGTGATATTCAACAACAATTAAATAAGTATCGTGTAATTGAAAATTTATATAATTAGTTTGCATTAAATTGGTGACGACTCCAAAGAGTTTAAATTCATATATTTAAAGTTTGGAAACAACTTAAGGATGCAGCAAGGAAATATGCACAGAGTACTCCTGTGGTGGCCAAGTACCAACAAAATAACCCCGAGGTGCAGCACAGAGCAGAGATGACCAGGTACCATGAGGTGCATAGAGTGGCAAATTCTCAATATGAGCAAAGCAATCCTGGATGACAAGTAGAAAGGCAAGCACTTCCATGGAAGGTCAATGCTCACTCAGGCATGGCATATAATCCTGATGTGGCTTATGAAACAGACAGCACTGTAGCTCTGGGTACCATTAGCTACAAGTGCCAGTACTGTAACGCCCTCAAGTGGAAGCAGGACTTCCCCTGGCATGTGCTGCAGTGCTGGCAAGGTGCAGCTCACACCCTTCGAACCTCTGCCTGAGCCTCTCTACAGCCTGGTAATGGACAGCCACCCCGAGCACGTCCACTTCATAGACCATGTTCAGAAGTACAATGGCTGCTTCAATATGACATCATTCGGAAATAAGCAGGTTCTACAAAAGCTTCATACTGACCTTCAAAGTTTAGGGGCAGGTGTATCACTTGGTAGGAAGTCTGCTGCCAGCACCTCAACGGAGCCTGATTCCTGCAAATCTATTTCATTGGCGAGGACAACAGGGAAGTGGCATGAGGTGCAGCAACTTTCCTGACCTCACATTAAACATAGACTGGTCAAACAACTGCAGAGGATGTTACACGGCATCAACAGCTACATAAAGAACCTGAAGACCATCCTGGACAAGGTACCTCCAACCTGCAAGAAGTTCGAAGTTGTCATCCATGCAGATAAGAAAGTCTGTTGACGCTCATGGAGGTTGCTTCAATGCACAAAAGTAAATGAGATAGCTCTGGTGATTGTTGGTCAGCAATTTGAGCAGCGAGACATCGTGCTGCAGAGCAATGATAACACACTGCATTGTATCAGCGAGAACCACCAGTCATACGATGCCCTACAGTACCCGCTCCTGTTCTGCCGTGGTGAGGATGGATATTCCATTGTCCTGCCTCAGCACGATCCTGAGACCAAGTTCCTCCTCAAGAAGACAGTCTCTGCAGCGAGCTTCTACTCCTACTGCATCATGGACAGGCAAGGAGAGGTCAACACATAGTGTACCTCCACTCCCTCTTCAGTCAATTTTTGGTTGACATGTATGTCAAAATAGAGACTGAGAGGTTGAACTACCTTAGGAATAACCAAGTGCAGCTGAGAGCAGACAGCTACATTTACTTGAGGGAGGCAGGATGCTGATGCTGCTCAGCTGGGTCAAATGGTGGTGCTCCTGTCATCCTTCACTGGGGGACCTCACTACATGTATAGGCAGACTCAAGATGTCATGAGATACATCTGCCACCACTGCCATCCTGATCTGTTTATCACTTTCACCTGTAACCCCAGGTGGAAGGATATCACAGATGAACTGCTGCCTGGGAAAAAGTTCCATGATTGTCACAATATCATAGCCAGGGTGTTCATCTCAAGGTGAAGAAGATAATGGCTCTTGAACAAGGACAGTCTGTTTGAGGGAGTGCATTGCTTCATGTGTACTCTGTGGAGTGGCAAAAGTGAGGTCTGCCTCACATCCACATCTTACTGTGGCTAGAGCAGCGCATCTTCCCTGACTTGATCGACAAAGTCATCTGTGCTGAAATACCTGACCCTGAGCAAGACCCTCTCCTTCACAACATCATCGAGAACAACTGATTCATGGGCGCTGCAGCAGCTTGAACCACAATTCACCCTGCATGAAAGGAGGCAGCTGCAGCCTCCTTTCATGTGGAAGCCACCATGGCCAATTCTCAAGGACCCTCAGACAGGAGACGATGGATACAAGCAGTATCGGAGGTCTCCGGCTGACGGTGGCTTCACCATAGAAATCGATGGGATAGAGCTGAACAACTGCTGGATGGTGCTCTAGAACCCTGTTACGTATTTTCAATGTCAGATCAATGTGGAATTATGCAACTCTGTCAAGTTCATCAAATACATTTGGAAATACATGAACAAGGCAGCTTTTTCCCTGGAGAATGAGAGGGATGAGGTGAAGCTGTAGAAGAGTGGGGGGGGGGGGGACATCAGCAGCTCGGAGGTGGTTTGAATGATCTTGGAGTTCCCCATTCATGAGAGGTACCCCCACTGTCTTTCATCATACTGTTCACCTCGGGGAATGGTCAGCATGTGTACTTCCCCTCCAACAACCCTCCACAGACAACACTCTTGGCTTTCTTCAAGCTATGCAAAACTGATGATTTCGTAAAAACCTTCCTGTACTCTGAAGTCATGTCTTACTTTGTGTGGAAGAATGAATAATAAATTCACAAGAAGGAAGTGGTGGAAGGATGTCGATGCTAGCCAGGGGTGAAGAAGGACCATGCACTGGGAAGGGCGTACACCATTCACCCAAACCGAGTGTTATCATCTCCACCTGCTGCTACATGGGGTTTGAGGCCCAACATCCTTTTCAGAGCTGAAGACTGAATGGTGTCCTCCATCTCACATTCCAGTCTACATGAAAGGCAAATAGGTTTCCTGGAGGATGACAAGCACTAGGAAGCTGCAGCTAGAAGGGAGGAAGCACCCTTCAGGGAGTTGCAAGGAAGTGCACAGCAGGTGATGGATGAGGTGTGCAATAGATGCCTGGTGCTGATTGAGGACACAGTGTTGACTTTGGAAGGGGGGCTTGCCACAGTACAGCCTGCCTCAGCCAACAAGATCTGGAGGAATCTTGAGGAATAGGAACTAACTGAGGGAGACCAGCTATGACATGAACGCCTTGGCAGAAGTGGTGTCGAATAATGAGGGTTCACTGATGGATGAGCAGCTCGCTGTCTATCAGTAGTTCCTTAGCAGCATTCAGTCAGGTGCTGGGCAGGTCTTTTTCCTGGCTGCTCCTGGTGGTACTGGGAAGCCCTTCCTCATTGACTTGCTCCTGGCGAAGGCAAGGAGTGATCGTGGCATCGCTGCTAAGGTGTTGGAGGGAGGCAAGATGGTCCACATCGCCTTCAAGCTGCCCCTCAACCTCATCCATGCAGAAACACCCCTGTGCAGCATCTCAAAACAAAGCAACATGGCCCAAGTGCTGCAGGACTGTAAGCTCATTGTTTAGGATGAGAGCACCATGGCACACAAGGGGGAGGGAGCACTGAACATAACCCTCAAAGACATCAGGGGCAACAATGGAGTGATAGGGGAATCACCATGCTGCTGGCTGGAGACTTCCAGCAGACTCTGCCAGTTGTGTCAAGGGGAACTCGAGCTGATGAAGTTAAGGCATGCATCAAGGCATCATATCTATGGCCTCTGATCTGGAAACTCTCTCAGGAAGAATTGAGGGTCCACTTGAGAGGTGATCCCACAGCCAGGATATACCCTGATATCGCCGATATCAAGGAGGTCCATGTACTGGCTGTGCAAGAGTGCCATTCAGACCCCCAAGAATGACAAGAGGCTGTAGTCATTAATGACACTCTACTTAACTTGTTTGGTCTGTGCACAGATGATGTGGTCCACTACCCTGTGGAGTTCCTCAACACCCTCAGCCCTCCTGGCTTCCCAGCCCATAACCTTTCCTCAAAGTGGAGGGTTCCAGTGATGTTGCTGCAGAACCTCCACCTGCTCAAACTCTGCAATGACACCAGGCTGTGAGTGAAGGCTCTCCACAGGAACATTATCAAAGCAACAGTGTTCACTGGCTGTGCTTGATGGGAGTCGGTGTTCATATCACTCATACCATCAGAGTACCTCTTCAAGTTCAATAGGCTGCGGTTCCCCCCCCCTCAAAGTCTGCTTTGCTATGATCACCAACAAGCCCCCTACGGGCAGTCACTGAAGGTGGCAGGGATTGACTTGATGGAGCACTGCTTCTCACATGGGCAGTCCTACGTGGCCTGCTCCAGAGTGAGCTCACCCAGCAGCCTGGTGATCCTAGCACCTGAGGGGAGAACCACCAATGTGGTCTACAAAAAGGTCCTTAAGTAGAGAAAAACATGTAGTAGTAGGTATTCTTTGTGTTACTTTTTTCACTACAATCTTCTCTTTTTTATTTCTTCATCAAATGTTATATTTCGAATTTCACTTCATCGCTTTTCCGCATCAACATGCTTCACTTTATTCCAACTATATATACAGGTATCTCTTGCTTAACACAGATTTGATTAATGCACTGAAATTAATTGCGGCAATCCCTTGATATACGTGGCAAGAGTTTTGATTAACGTGTCTTTAACCCTGCGGAGCTCGCAGCTGATCTGAGAGTTACATGCAAAATGTTCAATATAAATATTCTTACACAATTCAGTGTATAGCTTGGAGGTCATGAGTAGCTGTGCATTCATATGCTACGAGTGATATTCTGCACTGTTTTTTGCTGTCAGTTTGGTTTAACACATGCTATGTAAAGGTTTGTGATATTTGACAGTAAATTGTATCTGAGAGACCTCCGATGTCAGTATAGTATGGTTTTTTTTTTAATTCTTTGTTCAATAATTTCTAGATTGTAACTGAAAATAAATAAACCATCATGTATTACTGAAATAGAGAGCCAAAGGCTTATTTATCATACATGTCCTCTAGGAGATGTGCTTTACATTATGGAAAATACTAAGGAAAGTGATCTGGAGCTTACTCCAACTTTACTACGAGTTGCCCATAGGTTGCTTATCCATGCATCCACTGAAACTTTTAGTTTCTATATATTCAGCATGAAACTCTAGTAGTTTCTGTATTCGGCTATGAAATAATGTTGGATTCAATATCCACTTAATTTGTACCATCATGTATTATATTTGCAGTGTTTTTTTCTTTATGTTTTATTGCTTGTTTGCCGAGGTCTGGAGAGTCATTTTGCTTGTTATCATAGAATTTATGCCGATAAGAAAAAAAACCTAAAACTGTTCAAACGACTCTTGATAACTTCTTTTGATAAAAAAAAAAATATTGCAGTAAATAATGTAGGTATAAGTATTTATTAAACATTTACTTTGCATTCTTTTATCTATCCTAAAAGAGTACCATATAAAACAAATTATTAATACAGTAATCGATCATGGACGAATTATAATTTTTATCATTGATTATTAGATTTGTAATAATAATAATAAATTTAGTTTAATCCTTTATCCAAGTGTGTGCAAACAAAGTTTGCACCTGAAAGTATCTTCAGGACTAGGGTAAAGTGGTACAACACTGGGCAACTCCTTGCAAAGGTGGAGCAAGCTAACATCACTCCTATCTCAGTATCTCCCATAATGCAAAACACATCTCCTAGCGGATAAGTATAATGTTATGCATTAAGGGAAGGGCCACTACCCAGACTAGTTTCGACCTTTATTGAGGTCTCTTCAGTGGGAGCCAGGCCCAAGTGGAGATACTAGGCAGAAGCATTAGCAAAGTCATCTCAACATATTAGATTTGATTAACGCGATTTTGATATACGCAGTAACATCGAGGTATTAATTAACTGTGTTAATTGAGGGATACCTGTGCTTTATCTTTATTAATTTTCATTTACTTTTGTGAACACCTTTGCAAAGCACAGGTACTATGCTATTATATCACAAAAGCAATTCATAAAGCAAAAAATAACAATTTATAAAACAAAAAATGTTATATACCCAGAAGTATTATAATCTGATTGTTTATAAATAACAAACATCTATAAATTTCAAATTCTATGCACAAATGTCTAAAAATATAATGTGAGGTATCAAATTAAAGGGAATTTCAACCTGAACATGAATGTGGTGTTGGTCATGTCATTCGATGGAACTATGACTTTTAATAATTACAGGGTGTTAAATTTAAATTGTTCATTACAATCAAGGGGAAGTTTATTGGAGTCAAAATGGATTTATAGTAGTTAAATACCCTAGCGAAGCACAGGTATCAAGCTAGTATTTTATAAATTCTGTTATATTACCGAATGATAATATAGTGTCACAGCTATAAAATTGATATTACTGATAAAAAGGGGCATAGTGTGCAATTTTTGTTGCCACTAGCTACATGCTTCCTGTGCAAAAATAGAGGAATCAGCAAACAAACTATTTATCGACCTCAACCAGCCTTTCTTCTGTTCGCTGTGCCTCCCTTCTGTAAAGCAGCTTCTGAACATAGATAAACAAGTCAAAAACCTCAAACAGCACCTTAACACTATGAATGAAACTTTCTCCTCCAAAATTCGAATGCTGGAAGCTAAGCTTGAACCACTCGAAGATCATTGCTACAATGCAAGTGTACCCTTGCCTGACAATGAACTCCAGACCCTAATTGCATGAACTGACCCGATCGAGCGTGAAAACAAGAAATTCAATGTCAACTTCAAAAACAATTTGAAGAAAAATGCTAAAATGGAGACAAAAGTTGGGTCATTGACTACAAATAAGTTAAATTAATGCAGAAATCAAGTGATGTCACTAGTAGCCCCATGGAGACCAGTACGCAGGCACTGCATAGGAAATGTGTAAGACCCTTGCAGTCAAATATATGCCCCACAGAGCCTTGCATATCCATTTAACTAACCTGTGGCCTCAACTCCAACCTTAATAGTGTCCGCTACCCTATCCTTTTTAGCAGAAACTTAAATTTCATCCCCCCCAGCACTATTCATCTCAACTTTCTAAACTACAGACTCGTTAACTCCTTTTGACCCAAGGGTAGCATCTGTGCATATATCCACTCTGATGTATCTTGCCAGAGCACCCAACCTAGAATCACCCAACTTTGACCTTCTCTCATTGAAAATATCCCTTCCCCACTCAGTGAAATTCATTTGCTATACCTATCATTCCCCTAATGCCACCAACCACTCTAAGCTCTTTAATTTCCTTTCCTTAAAAATTGATTTTCTCCTGTCCCACTTCCCTAACAGCAAAATCATCCTCCTAGGAGATTCTAATGTCCACAACACCAACTGGCTTTCCTCCTCCAGTTGTACAGATGTAGCGGGCAGAGATGCTGAAACATTTGCCATCGCCAAGAACCTTAAACAAATTGTGCACATGCCAACCAGAATACCAGATAATCCGAACCACTCCCCAAACACCCTAGATCTGCGAACCACCCTAGGTAATTCCAACCACAATTTAATGTTCATCTCCTTCCCCCATGCAACAACACTTCCACAGCCACTCCCATACAAGAGTAGTTTGGCATTATAACAGTGCCAAGTGGGACAGCCTCTGTGACTTTTATGCCTCATTCACATGGTTGGACTATTGTTTCCAGCCTTCCAACCCAAACATATGCACCAAACGTATCACCGAAATAATTCTTACTGGCACGGAAATATACATTCCCCACACTACTCTGAACTGCAGTCTCCTAACTAAACCTGGTACTCCAAAAGATGTCCCAAGGCTGTACAAAATAAAAAATAAAGCATACCACAATCCATCCTCTTATACTCAAGCCAAAATAGCTGCAAGAAAACTATCAATGCTTCTTCCAAAACAGGGTTTAAAAGAGCAAAAAGCAGGAAACTTGCAGCATGTCCAAATGGCAGTCAAGCCTGTTGCCCAACATCCCGTCACAGTATACCTCAAAACCCACAGAAAAAGTTTCTTTTCCTCCTCCTTCATCCCTGCTACTGCTGTATTGTGGAAGTCTTCTACCTCATATATGAGCTCAACATAAAATATATATGGTCATCCCTCGACTTACGTCCGCTCAAAGATACATCCATGATCCCATAAGGGAATAAATAACATTTTCGACTATACTTTCGAAGAAGATGCAAGCATAAAGTAAAAAGGTTTCTTTTAGCAACAACACATTATGTGCAGTGGTAACAGCGCATTCAGCAGCAACCTTCCTTGGCAGCCGCCAATCGGCATGTGTCTTCAACAGTTCCCTGTTGATTATGCATTTGAGAAATAGGTTATTTTCATATTTATCGTTAAATATTTCAATATATATTTTGAGATATATCGAAAAACATAGTGAAGAATCACAGAAAAGAGGCAAGCAATTGATCTTGAAACAAAGTTGCAAGTTATAAAGCAACATGAAACTTTATAATGAAATATAGTTATTTAAGGCTAAGTAGCCCTGTAGAAATGCATTTTCATCCACAGCACTAAGCCACTAAAAGAAAGACAAGTTCGATTTTAGTCAAAGGATAGAGGAACTTTTTCTAAGCCTTTCTTTGTCTCAAGTTAGTCAATCTCCAACATGGACAAGTGGAGTTTTTCCACATGGAAACTTGGGTTTTTCATCCCATAAACTTAAGAAAATAGACCACAGAACTCACATTATACATCAGACAATATATTGTGTTAGAGACCATGAGATGATCCTTCCAAGTGCCAATTAAAATCATTAATTTCAAATACCTTGGATGTGCTATATCATATACAGAAGAAGCTGACATTGATATCAAAATTTCAAACTTTCTAAAGATAACAAGAATGATCAATATTTTCAAACTTAACCAAGTTCAAAGGCATACAAGATTAAGAGTTGATAAAGTTTTGGCAAGACATTCTCTACTGTATGGAAGTTAATCATGGGCCATAAAAACTGCGGAAGAAAAAAGAATAGAAACTGAAGAAATGAAATTCCTGTGAAGGACAGCAGACTATACTCTCTGGGACAATAAACAAGCACAGAAATACGTAAAAAACTTAAAACAGACTCAGTATTGGGCAAAATATACGAATACTGAATGAAGTGAACTGTACATATTAAAAAAATGGACAGTTCAAGACTATCCCTCCCCCCCCCCAAAAAAAAGTGGCTATGGCAATTAAGAGGGGTGAAAGGGTGGATGAGATGATTGTGATGGTAGGAACGAATGACTTGAGAGGCAATGTAAATCGGTCAGCAAGAGATATGAGATTCTTGCTTGAGGTTGCACAAAAGAAAATGCAGAAAGGAAGGATTGTGTGTTGCCCAGGTATGATAGTGACGAGCTGAGCAGAAGAGTAGTAATACTGAATAGCATAATAGCCAGAATGTATCAGAAGAGAGGATTGGAATATGTAGATGCTTGGAAGGCATTTGAGGACAGAAGAGAACTGTGTGCGAGAGACCGCTTGCATTTGAATGAGGAAGGACAAAGACATCTGGAGAGATTGCTGTTTTCTGAACAAGTCAGTGTGTCAATGCAGGGAAACTAGAATTCCCAGGGTGATTGGTAGCAGGGATGGCCTCTTGTGGGAATGGGTGCTTGGGTAGGGGATGACATCAGGTAAACACTGAGTACAGTGGGGATAATGCTAGGTATAGAAACAGTGGCATTTTTATGCTTTATACTAATGCCAGGAGTATTCGGAATAAAGGAGAGGAATTGGTGGTGCTGATAGCATCAGCCTGGCCAAAGATTATTGGGATCTCTGAGACGTGGTTGACAGAAAAGGATATAATATCAGGAATAGAAGTAGCAGGGTACAGCATTTTTCAGCAGGATAGGAAGCGAAAGCATGGTAGTGGAGTACTGCTTATGATAAGTGATGACTTATGTCCTCTAAGAGTGGAAGCTTTGGAAGGCAGTAACACTAATGATTTTGAAAGCATATGGTGTGAGACAGAGGTGGGCAAGACAGGATAATTAGTGGGGTGTTGCTACAAACCAAGGTGCACAGAGGGTGGGACCCTACTTAAGTGAGATAAGCTGCAAAAGAAGAAAAGATTAGAAAATCAACCAGAGAATTGGAAAAACATTTAATGAAACTTGGGATAAGTTAAAGGATTGAACAAGAAATTCAGGAAAGTACTTGGTAATAATAATAATAACAAGGTAAGTCAATTAAAATCCAAGAAAAAAAGAGATGATATGGTACAGTGATTCAATTATGAAATTTGCACTTGCAGAGGGAATCACTACTTCTAGCTTCCTGGGGTTGAAAATTAAAGATTAAAGAAAATTATGACAAAGGCAATCGAAAAAACAAAGAAAAGTAATAGAGATGGTGGTTCTTGGGAACTAATAATTTAACTAGCAACAAATATAGTATGAGAGAGGATATGAAAGGAATGTGCGAGAATAAAAATTGTAGGTTTGCTACCCAGATATCACAGTACTGCGTTAAGGAGGAGGGCTATGATAGCAAATGGTTCCATGTGCAGAGTGTGTAGAAGAAATGCATCTAGTGTGAATGGATGTGAGTTTTAGATGTATGGAGTGTGTTTGATGGCAGAAAAGACTTGTATAAGAGGTATTGCCTGCACTTGAATTAATTTGGTATCAGGAGCCTGGAAAAATTATTTATTGGGATGAGACCTAATGCAGAGTCAGGGAAACTAAATCATAAAGGGAGGAATGGGAAAACCGTGTGCGAAGGTTCAACTATGGTATGCAAATATCATAAAAGATATGAATGGTTTTAAATTTGGTTATGCAACTGACAAGGTGGAAATGTAAGATTGGGTTTGGACCTTTCTTTGGACCTTGGACTAAATTACCAAGTGGTAATTTGTTATGTCTATATACAAACACTAGGAGCATCAGAATCAAATGGATTGAGTTCGTTGCTTTATAGAATACCTTGTAGCCTAAGATTGTTGGCACTACAGATGTTGTAGCTGGGATAGTGTAAAGGGTATACTATTTTTAGGAATGACAGAAGAAACAGGAGAGGAGGGGGGAAGCACTACAATTGACAGCAGATGACTTAAGTTTGCTTAGGGAAGAAAACAGTGATGGTAATAAAGTCCCATGTAGCAATGCGTTTGAGGCTATCTGGTGTGAAGTGGAAGCTAACAGAATGAAATATATAGTGGAATGTTGTTACAGACCTGGCAGATCAGTTGCCAGGGACGATGAAATTAATGATATGTTTCATGGGTACTAAAGAAGTGATCATTATGGGTGACTTTCATTATCCAAATACTAATTGGGTAGAAGAGAAATCTACCCAATAAGAACTTGATAAGACTACACTAACCTGGACTATTGTGTGCATATTTGGTCTCCCAAGTTCTAAGGGGATAAAGAAACTGTGAAAAGGGTGCAGAGAAGAGTTACAAAGATTATGAGGACAGATTGCGAGTATGTGGATTACAGTTTCTGGTTAACAGGAGAAAGAGGGATGATATGATGAAGGTCTATAAACTACTAAATGAATATTATAGGATATCGTCCGATGAAATTTTTTGTTATAAGGAAGGTGAAGAGAGAACACATGGAATTCATGGAAGTTAAGTTTGTTACCGGTCAAAAGAGGGATAAGAGCTAGGGTTTTCTCTCAGAGAGCAGGAAGTATATGGAATAGTTTGCCTTTAGAGGTAGTGAGTGCATCTAGTGTGAATGAGTTTAAGGGACGGTGTGACAGCAGGTTTGGGTGATATATAGCCTCTCTTGATGAGTCCTTGACTCCCTGAAGTCTCAGATGATGGTCACTTTTGATGTCTCCTCTCTCTCTATTCATTAATGTTCCATTGAAGGACACCTTAGACCTTATCTAAACACAATTTCCTTCCAATATGGTGAAATTAGTTCACCATGAACTCAGGCTATTCTGTTTAGCATGGAAAATTCTACAAAAAATAGAGGGGGGTCTCTACTTTCTCTCCTCCCTCAGCAAACTATTTCATGGAAATCTTTCAAAATAAAGCCTCAACCTCTGCCCCAAACACACTTACTGTCTAGCTACACTATGTTGATGATGTGTTCTCTATTTGGCCAAGCTGCTCTGAAACTCTCAGTGCCAAACTGATGGATCCTTGGCATTCTTAGTTTACAGAAAGCCCACGCTCACATAGGCAGATACATTCACCAATAGTCATACATCTCCCCCCCGTCCCACAGTATGCAATCATTAAAACCCTCTATACAACAGAGCAAAGCTGAATAACTGATAATAATGCTCTCTCTCCACTGAACATGAACACATTCAAATCATCTTTTTAGCTAATGATGATTAACATCTATTACCATTCCATAGATCAGAGGTATCTGAAAAATTAACAAAAGTTCTAAAAAGATAGAACCTTACAGATCATATAAAAAACTGGCATCCTTTATTCACTCTCCCAAACAGCAGCCACAGTACCTAGACCTTCTGAGTGTCCATCAAGTCCTATTCAGTTGTAAGCTGTCCTATTATGGCCAAACAGGCAGGACAGCCAACATCAAAATTATTATTATTATTATTATTATTATTATTATTCGTGACACCTCCAAGGAGTCCAAAGACTCATCGTGGGAGGGCGCTTACTATACACAACTGTCTCCACCACCACACCAAACCTCTACTACCAATCATCTCCATCAACGTAATCTACCACCCACCACCACCACCACTAGTATTTTTTGTCTGTAAATTGCGTGTGTTCTGAACGCCGATTTGTCTGTATGCAGGATTGAAAAACCCGAGTTTCCGGGAGGAAAAAACCCTGCTACCTCCATATGAGCTCAGCTAACTCACCTTCGATTGAAAAAGTCCACATAGAGATTCCTCCCGTATTGGAATAGGCCTAAGTTCGAGAATCGAACTTAGGCCTATTCCAATCGAAGGGCACAATGTACCGTCATTCTTCCAATTGCGCTACAGAGGCATGACTAATTGCCAAACAACTACATCCAGTTCTGCCACTACAATCACTCAGGGCTTGCTGACCTGGCCTTGGACACCTACCACAAGATACTATGGAAAAGGCCACCTTAGTTCATAGAAGGAAACTGAAATATGAGAGACTGTTTCTGGAATCCACTTCAGCCTTAAAGAACTACCTCAATAAATACGTTTGTATAAAACTGCCTTAAATTGGGGAAGCATTGATTCTAAGAACTTCAGCCCAACAGCCTAAAAAAAAAAACATTCCAGCCCACCAAGGGATGCTAGTTTAGGACTATATCCTTACTTTGTTGTTTCTGCTTCAGTCTTACTTACCTTATGTAATACCTGTGTGCACGTATTAATTTCTCTTTGTTTCCTGAAGATGGCAATTTGACTTTTGAGAAATATTGGAAGTATTAATTAAAAGTTTTTTCTAATTAATACATAGTATACATTGTTAATTGTCTTAAATAATACCATTATGAATGACCAACATATAAACCTTTCAACAAGAATTACTTAATCTGTCCTGAGTATTCACTACAATCATCAGATTTGTAGCTTTATATGTATTATGATTTCATTCTGTTACCTTCCCACTTGCAGACCTATTATTTCTGAAAAAGTAAATTACACACCTACAAAAGTTACTGGTGATCACAGGATATAGTTGTATAAATGTATCCCCTCCCCAAACAAGATTAGTTTACTAAGCATCATAGGCTTTCACACCAAAGATGCCACCAGTAGCATTAGATAAACTATCATCTAAGCCAGGGCTGTCCAACCTTAGATAATCCAAGGGCCACATTAAGGAAAAAAGATTTATCCAAGGGCCGCATCACAATGCATATCTAGTAATTTGGTGAGCAGCAGCGACAAACCTCGACAGCTGAACAAACAAACAACACTAATTGGCGTTCACGTTCCCCGTGAGCACCTGGAGCATACGCGTTGGAACAAAACAGTGCAAGAACGCTTCTTTGACACATCTAATATTTGAAAAACACATGGGTATATAGTGATGAAAAAACCACCAAATAAAATTACCAACATCGAGATTATTGATTAGTGATAGAATTAAAATATCTAATATGCATTCCATTCAAATTGTTATTTTATTTTTTCACTTGTGAAAACCAAAAACCACAGGCGGGCTGCACAAAATCGCACCGAGGGCCGCTTGTGGCCTGTGCTTTGGACAGCCCTGATCTAAGCTACTGAAGCTTGATAGAATGAACAACTTTATCCTTTGTCCATGAAAATTCTTTATTATTATCACCCCCTTTTTGGCAACATTCATTCCCAGCTTCCCAGGATGCACTCTCATCTTTACGCCACCTTCCATAAAATAAAAAATTCCATCAACTAAAATCTTATATGATCCTTTCAAAAGTTTGTAACTCTCAATCATATCACCCTTCTTTCTATTGTATACTCAATCTGTCTTCATAATCATTTCAGACTCCTTTCCTTTAGTGTTACATGGTGATCAGCATTCATTTCAGACAAATTATGGAGAATACAACCATATCAGAAATATTTTTTTTTAATCTTCATAATCAGTATTCCACAATCCTGATATAATTTTTAACATTCTCCTTTGCACTCTCTTCACTGTATCAGAATCATAATGGAAACCAGGAAACCAGACCTGTGAGCAATAGTCCGAGTGAGGTCTTATCAAGACCTTGTAAAGAGGCAAAAGACATCTTTATTTTTATAGATCAAAGTTCGTTTCAGCATTTCAATTATCTTTTGAGTGGTATTTGCAATCTTTGCTACACAGCCCCTGAACTTCAACTTCCTATCTACTATAACTCCAAGATCCCTAGCCTGATCAGTTTCTTCTAGCATAATCCCACCAATATAATACAACATTGGCTATCTAATCAAACTGAAGTGCATGACCTTACATTTATTAACATTGAACTGATAGCCATTTTCACATCCCCACAATTCCAGACTATTCAAATCATTCTGCAAGTACTGCATAACAGTGGCATTCCTCATTACCATACCTATCTTTGCATTATCAGCAAATAGCCATATTTTGCCTATCAAATCCTTCCCAATGTCATTAATGTACAGATTGAATAAAATGGACCAAGGACTGATCCTTGTGGTACATCATCAGTTACCTTAAATCTTGCAGACTCACATCTCTTATATACTACTTTTTAATATCTGTCAGTCAGCCATCCTCTTATCCAAGCTAATATTTTATAATCCAATCCTATATTCTCCAATCTATGCAACAGTCTCTGATGCTGTAGTCTGTCAAAAGCCTTAGCAAAATTCAAACGTATCATGGTGTATCCATTCCCCTTGTCTAGTTCAATGGTAACATTATTATAAAATGTGAGCAAGTTTCTTAAACATGACCTTCCTTTTGTAAACCCATGCTGTTCATTCCAAAGTAGAGATTCTCTGTCAATCCATTTCTGAATGCCAGCCCTAACTTCACCAAAATCTTCACTACCACCCATGAGATACAGTTTTTGCACCACCCTTGTGCAATGGGATTACCATACATTCTCTTCACTCCTGCAGAATCTTCCATGTTCTGATGCTCAAATTATATAGCATGGTCAAAGGAATGGCCAGTTCAGTTGAATTCTTATTCAGTTTGTGCAACAGCTCTAATATCTCCTCATACAACTGAACTTCATCCAGTGAAGAAGTAGCAGTGAGCTCAATGCTGCATCTCTCTCTTGGATCTCCTCATGTCTGAGGACTCGTGATCTTCCTGAGAAAGAAATGCTTTGCCATTTCTTTCTACCCTGTGCTTCTCTTATTGTTTGTTCTCGTTTAAGTCCAGTGATTCTTGATATTTGGTCAATCCATCTGTTGAAAGGGGGGGGGGGGTCCTCTTTTTCTTTTCCCACACAGTTTACCCTGGATGATTATTTTTTCCAGGCAGTTGCCTTCCCTTCTACATATGTGTCCAAAATATTGCACTATTCTCTTGTCAATTATGTTTATCAGTCTTGTGTGGGTTCTTCAGTTCTTCTAGGATACTTTAGTTTGTTTGTTTTTCTGTACAAGATACTCTTAACAAACTTCTCCAGCACCAGAGCTCGAATGCCTCAATTCTTCTTCTGACATCTTTTGTCATTGTCCAAGACTCAGAAGCATAAAGAAAGATCGAAAAAAACTAAGGTTTCTACAAGCTTAATTTTGGTCTTTATGGAGATGTGCCTGTCTTTCCAGATCTTAGTTAAATCGTCATTGCTTTCTTAGCAATTGCTATTCTTCTTCTTATCGCTTTTTTACATCCATCTTTTTTGTTATTATCACTCCAAGATAGTTGAAATTATCGACAATTTCAATTCCTTCTATATTTATCTCTTCTGTGTTGTTTAAAATCATTATTTTGGTTTTATCTTGATTTATTCATAAACCATGGCTTAAGCTTTCCCATTCTAATTGATTTAGGATGGATTTTAATTCCTGTTCATTTGTTGCTATTATCACTGTGTCATCTGCATATGGTACGTTATTGATTGTTCAGCCCTAATTTAATGCCTCCATTCCACTTTTCTAGAGATCTTTTCATTATGGTTTTGCTGTAAAGGTTGAATAGTAATGGTGAGAGTATGCAACCTTGTCTTGATCCTTTTTCAAATTGGAATGCAATGAGTTTTCAATTCTTACTGTTGCTTGATTTCTTTGATATAAGTTCTTTATAAGGATTACTAGATGGTTTGGTATTCCTGATTCTTGCATGACATCACACCAGATTAATAGCTTTTAGAACCTCCTCTGCATCTATCATCCTCACACCATCTGCATTCATTCAGTAGAGTTATTCTTTCATATTCATTCTTTCTTTTACTTTGCAGCATAAGAATAGAATTCTTTAGGGTAGTCAGCTTGCAAAGCCAGTTTCTTTTCATACTCATACTTAGCTTTTTATACAACAGTTGTGACTCTTCTGGTCTGCTGTTTATAATTTTTATAACAGACATCATCCTCATGCACATGGTATTCCTTCCACTTCATCCTTTTCTTATGAATCTTTTGCTTAATTAGATTACGCATCCATTTCACTCCTATTAAATTCTTTGAACTCTCAAGACATATTCTGATGTCGCATCATTTAAGTGTTTTTAAACACTTCCCATCTAGCAACTGATACCATTGCAATGAACCCAGTATACTCCTCAGATGGTCATAATTTCCTGCTTTGTAGTTTGGTATTAATCTTTTCTGAATGGAACATTCATAAACTTAGCACTTCCCAAGTGAATACTGCACGATCACTGTCACAAACCGGAGGAAATATAGTTACATCTTTAACTAAAACACCCTCTGATACTATAATCAAATCCAACACTCTTTGACCTCGAGTTCCTTCTGCCACATGCTGCTTGAGGAAGTCTTGCAATAACTCAATAAATTCAGTTTCATTCTTCTCATGAGATTTTACTGCTTCCCAATCAATGGTTGGATAATTAGAGTCCCCTATTATTTGGTGAAAATGTATTTGTATACTATGTATTTGATCTAGTCAGATTCCACCTAACACAAGAAGGGTAACACTATTGCTACCCAATCAATGTTTGGATAATTAAAGTCCCCCCATTAAGATTAATCTTTTCATGCCCATCGCCTTTATTTGGTGATGCATATTTTCATCATTAGCAACTGATCCACCAGGTTTGTAACAACACTCACTATGTATTTGATGTTGTTAGATTCCACTCACACTAGATGGCTCACATCAGATGTATAACTTCTAATTATTTCCAGGAACTTTGAAAATTATGTATATATTGTTGTGATGTTCTCATCACAACAATATATATTATTGTGATGAGAACTTTTCCTAGAACATTCTCTGAGATGCTGATATGTGACCAAGTAAATGGATAGAATTATCCATTTACCTGCTGCCCTTACTTATTTGGAGGTGTGTGTTGGGGGCGAGTGCAGAAAAATCATCCTGTCAGTAGAGGAAGAACACTGGCCAGCAGTTCTGAACTTGGCAGTATTTTTTTTATTATTTTATGTGGAAACAAAGAGTTTCCTTATTCTCAAGAAAGTGTGTCCTTCCTTTAATATAATAAACTCATTTAAATGCTCCCTCCATGGTGATTACTTTAACATTCCCCAAAACATCTTTAATATCTACTTTATGTCATGCCAAAAAAATAAACATTAAACAGAAATGTGCATTTGATGTAGTTTTCATGCCCACAAAATTTGATGCTAGCTCAGATGAACAGTTTCATCCACATATTCCACTTTCACACAGGTGAAAGTGGATTGAGTGAAATAGTAAGAAATGGAATGTTAATCAATCTAATTGCTCTCTTCTGTAATAAGTCAAGTATTTATAAGAACCCTTAGGTGCACCATTTTTTCCAAATAAATGAGAGCAGTAGTGGACTCAATGGTTAATAGCTGTTTGGAGGTAACATACCCAGAGAAAAGTCCCAATTTTTTGGATGCTGATGTGGTAATGGTTGTAATGTGTTTATGCCAAGAGAAGCCTGATATCAGAATAATTCCAAGAAGAGAAATCTCATTTTGTCTAGAGATTTGAGTGTTGTTAAAAGTAACACTAAAATAAAATAATTTTTTTATGGGAAATAAGGCACTGATGAGTTTTGCTAGCAATGAAATTGACAAGGTTATCTGATCCCCATTAGAGAAGAGTTTGGAGATCAGAATTTAGGGTAAAAGAGTTTGATTTTCTGGATGAGGTTGTGGTGATGTGTGTGTGTGTATGTAGCGCAAAGTTTGTCAAATGAGAAGTAGGTGTGTAGTGAATTGTCATCAGCAAAAAATGTATATTGGACTAGTGGTCGACTGGAGTAGGTCATTGATATACTAGAAGAACAGAGAGGTGTTTCAAAAAAAAATTTAGTGAAAAACCCTACATTAGTTGTTCAGCTTGAAGATAAGGAACCATCTACCATAAGATGCATTCAGTGAAAGCAACCTAGTTGATAGGAGCTTACTTATGTAGAGAGAGAGAGAGATGTGTAAGAGAAGTAAGCAGATCACCTGATAATCAAGAATAGTAGAATAGTAGTTGAGTGCCTTCAAAATAATAAAGATTGATCGATTGATGATTTATTGGTGCAAGGATAGCAAAGTTTGCACAAGAGTTTATTATTATTATTATTATTATTATTATTATTATTCAGGCCTCCATGGAGTCAAAAGACTCATCATGGAGGTCCTTCCTAAGAACATAAAGTCTGTCAAGACTCATTGAGGGGAGGGCCCCCCACCCCCTAAGAAACACAAAGTCTATCATACCACTCCTTAAACTCAATGACTGTGTTCTCACCACTCCATCAGGCAATGCATTCAACGGTTTAACCACCCTCCATGCAACGAAACCACTCCTCACCCTCTTGCTCACAGTTTCCATTCATAACTTCCAGGGATGGCCTCTTGTCATCACTCCTTCCCGCTGTTCAACCAAGCGAAAGAACTCCCCAGTGTCAACCTTGCAACCACCTCTCAACAGTTTAAAAGTCTCAATCATATCACCTCTCCTTCTTCTATCCACCAAACTCTGCAGTCCACATTCCCTCAGCTGATCCTCATAACCAAAATTGTACAGTCCTGAAACCATCTTTGTCATCAGTCTTTGTACCCTTTCCACAGTTAATTTATCCCCCTTCAAATCCTGGGGACTAAATCTGAGAACAATAGTCTAAGTGTGGTCTGATCAGAGACTTATACAACGGAATGATAACCCTTTTATCTCTTCAGATCAGTGTCCTTCTCATAATTGCAGCACTCCTCTGTGTTACCTTCACCACCTTTGCAATATATCACCTAAATTTCAGGTTTCTATCAATCATCAACCCCAGATCTCTTGTCTCCCCTACTTCCTCCAGTATAATTCCTCCCATAGAGTATGCAGCATCCCATCGATGTTTCCCAAACCTCAAGACCTTACATTTTGCTGCATTAAACTGATATCCCCCATATATTGTCAAATCCTCTTGCAGGGATACCACATCTGCACTATTACTAATAATCCTTCCCAACTTCGCATCATCTGCAAACAACTGAATATCCCCCTGCAATCCACTGGCTATGTCATTGATATAAAGGTTAAACAATATAGGTCCTAGTGCTGAGCCCTGTGGGACCCCACTTGTAACCCTCTGCCTCCTGGAAACTGCTCCACCATACACAACTCTCTGATAGGTATCAGACAGCCAATCCTGAATCCAGTTGACCAATCTGACATCCAGACCCATGTGCTGCAACTTAAACATCAGCTTATCATGTGGCACCCTGTCAAATGCCTTTGCCAAGTCTAAGAAAATTGCAGTATATGCCTTTGCCAAGTCTAAGAAAATTGCAGTATATGCCTTTCCCTCATCTAATGTTCTTGTAACTTTATTATAAAAGGCTAGCATATTGCTAAAACAAGAGCGTCCTTTCACAAATCCATGTTGATTCTCACAGATAACATTACCCTTATCTGCCCAATGCTGTATACGGTCCCTCACTACTTTCTCCAAGATCTTAACAACTACTGATGACACACAGACTGGCCTATAATTAGACACTTCCAGTCTGTTACCATCCTTATGCAATGGCACTATCTTACCTTCCTTCCATTCCCTGGGCACCTTTCCTGCAGCCAGACTTTCATTGAAAAATGTTGATGGTTTTCTCCATTATTTTAGAGACGAGGAGGAGGGAGAAATTGGACAATGGTTTGATGGTAAGGATTTGTCACCCTTCTTAGGAATGGATTATGCATAGGCTGATTTCCAGACTAGTTTAAATAACAATGGAATAAGAGAACACAAAGAAGGTGACACAGAACAGGCGTCAACTCTGGATTGCAAACTTTAGAGCTATCAATACATCCAAATCAGTTTTGAGATGTCGATCATTTTCTTGCAGCTATTTTGGGATTTGGTGTAAAGGTATAAAGTGGAAAGAAAGTGGATACTGGAATGAAAGCCAGTAATGATATGTCCAGTTATCCATCGTTTACAGCCTAAAACTATGTTATATACTGTAATGTTGGAATGGACTACAATATTTTGGACTGTGCTCAGAAAAGTATTTTTTAAATCTTGTGTTGTTTGGCATTATCTCTAATAATGTTTTATTTGGGGGGGGGGGGGAGTGTCCTTTAAATTTTATTGATTTTAGTGTGCTTACAGAATAGACTCTTCTCATTGGATGTGCTTTGAAACCCTTAAATTTGATCACCTATACCTCTAGAAGGTAAATATGAAAAACCATGTCCTTACTTATTTGGAGGGCTGAAGTGGCTGTTGCATCATCATTTGGTTTAAAAGGCAAAGGTTCCTAATTCTGCCCTCACTCCCTTCTTACATAGTGTGGACAACAACACCTCATGGATATGTCAAATGCACTGTAGTGACTTAATCTCCCTCATTTGAAAGTATAGCATTAAAATCATTCTGCAGGCCAGTTGGCAGAGCCCTTAGGGGCTCTACCAACTGGTAGAGAGTTGTGAATCCATGGGTCAGGAGGATTTTTGATCAGCTATACTAGTGAATAATTCTGTTGCCACTTTGTTTTGACAGGTCATTCCTGAAGGGCATCCAGTACAGATCTCTTGAGGTATGTTAATCTTAATGGCTTCAATGGATCATTCATCAACAGGACTATTAAGAGTTAAGAATTATGGAGTTTCTCTGTTGCCCGCCTCTTGAAAAGATGCCAATAGTGTTGCCATCCCATATGTTCAGGGGTCAAAAAATATGCTTACCCATTCTCCTGTGGCAAGTGGATTTTGCTAGCTGGAGAGTAGCTGCAGAATGAACACAACAATCTTGGTACTGCACTATTAATAATTTGACAGAACTCCTATTGACTTATTTTAGTTATCAGAACATGTTGTTAGAAAACTGTTCATCATGAAGAACATAAGCTGAAGCAATCTGAACTTGCCAAATATGTCATCTCCTCCAAAACACAGGACTCTTTATAAGGAAACTAAATTCCTACATAAAAACAGTTTTATCATAGAATGGTTTTATAGAGAACTCTGAAACCTTACTGCATAGCCCTAATCTAAATAAATCTGATGGGATAAGATTACCCCTCTTTGTGGAAAATTGTTCTTCTTAAAATGGCCCAATCCTACTTAATTTTTTATTTAAACATCAATGGAACTTTTGCACAGCTGACTGCTCTATCTATTCTAAATTCATGTACAGCCATATTGACATCTGATTCTTCAGTTATGTATGCTTGGGCCTTCTTCAATATACGAATATTATATGATAATGCCCTTGATACCTGGGCAAAAATTCTATATAAATAAACCTTTTCATATAGGTCTTCTGTTACTACTTATTTCTAATCCAGTCTCCTTACCAGCAGAATGAAATTCACCCAGATGCTCCCAGTCTTATGTTCTATAGCACTACAATAGTGCCAAATGGAAAATATCTACTTTTCCATTCCTTGAGCTGACTACTCTTTTAGGTCTTCGAATGCATCTGCATTCGAAGACCTAAACTGAAATAATTCTGACTAGAATGAAGACCTTCGTCTTCCTTTCTATCTAAATCCTTATTTGTCCAAAAAATGCACAAAGCCATTCCAATCAAATAATTCAGCATATCATAAATGGATTGAAATGAAAGCTCCAGCATTCCCATTCGTCCTACAACCTGAAAAACGATCACTGGCCAATCCAAGAGACTTTAAAAAGACTGAGTGAAACCTGTTCAAATTGCAGGCAAGTCTTGTCTTAAGGCCATCAGGTGAAACTTCTGCTGCCCATGTTTCTAGCATTTTCTCTCTCTCTCTCTCTCACACACACACACACAACCACTCTTGTCCTTGTGGCCTCCTGATCAGCTTCCAGAGATTTCCTCTTCTTCTACTTCAGTCTTCCTTCATTCTATGAAAAATGTCTTCTACATTAATCTGGTAACAACTCCTTACCAATGGATATGTCACAATCATACCCCCCCCCTCCTTCTCCTTTATTTTACTAACCTCTACAAATGAAATTCGTTTGATATGTATTCATATCCATAATCATTCTATAAACCGTCTACAGGATATCCTTATTCTCCTTGAAAACAAGGTGACAGATCTGTCACTTCATTTTCATGTGACATATGTGACCTGATTAAGATCTTATACAATGGAACCATAACCTCTTTACTTCTACATGTCAAGATCCTACTCATCACTGCCATAATTTGTTGTAATGTCCTTACAATTTTAGCAATGTTATCCTCAAAATTTAGGTCTCTGAAGTACCACCTATATATTCTGCATCCTGTCCTTGCTTGCCAAATTTCAAAACTACATTTTGCAATAATGAACTGGCACCTCCACTTACTTACCCATTGACACAGTCTACCCATCTGATCCTCCTGAAAGTCCACAAGAGCTACTCAGCTCGACATAGTCTTTCCCAACTTTGCATCATCTGCAAACAACTGAATATCACCAGTTAGACTTACTCTAATATTCATTAATATACAAGTTAAATGACACTGATTCTCAGAACAGATTCTGTGTGACATATCACTATCTAATAGCTGATAACTACCATTCATAGTTGGAACTCTTCCCAGGATTTGAGATTCAAGTCTCTCTCTCTGTCTAACTTCATACCCACCAACCTATTAAAGGTTATAAATCTATAGTATACAAATACGAGGATGGTCTGAAAAGTTCTTGGCCTAATAATGAAAAAAACGAATTTATAATTTCAAAATTATTTTTATTTTTCAACATAATTTCCCTTAAGACCAATACATTTATTCCAGCGATGCTACAGCACTATTATCCATTCTCTGTAGTGGTTATCAGTAAGATCTGCAAAATACCCCTCTACAGCTGCAATCACCTCTTGATTCAAAGAAAAATGCTGACCAGCAAGGAAGAGTTTTAGTTTTGGGAAGAGACAAAAGTCAGAGGGAGCCAAATTTGGGGAATAGGGTGGATGTTCCAACAATTCATAATGCAGATCCCTTAATTTCCCATTGCCAAAACACCTTTGTGGGCAGGTGCATTGTCCTAATGAAAGATGATTTTTTTTTTTTCTGCAAACCGGATCTTTTTATTATTATTATTATTTGTGACACCTCCAAAGAGTACGAAGACTCATCACGGGAGGACACCTATTGTACAACTCTCCGTCTCCACCACTATACCAATCCTCTACTACCAATCATCTACATCAGCACCATCTACTGCCCACCACCACCACAGATAGTATTTTTTGTCTGTAAATTCTGTGTGTTCTGAAGGGCCGATTTGTCTGTATGCGGGATGAAAAACCCGTGTTTCCGGGAAAAAACCCTGCTATCTCCGTATGAGATCAGCTAACTCACCTTCGATTGAAAAAGTCCATATAAAGATTCCTCCAGTCATGACGAGAATCAAACCTTTTCCAATCAAATGGCGCAACGTACCATCGTTCTTCCATTTGCGCTATGGAGGCACTTGTCTCCGTAGCACAATTTTCTCAAGGATTTTTTTCCTTTCGTCTGGTTAAAAGATCGGAATAATATTCCTTGGTTATTGTTTTACCCTTTTCAAGATAATTAATAAACAAAATGCCTATAGCATCCCAAAACGCCGATGTCATGATCTTTCCTGCTGATGGAACTGACTTTGTCTTCTTTGGCACTGAACAACCGGCTTCTGTCCACTGTTTTGACTGCTGTTTGGATTCTGGTGAATTCAAGTCTCATCCGTAGTAAAAAATCAATGCACAAAATCAGTTTTATTGTTGTTAAACGTTCCAAGCACTATTCAGAGATTTTCATGCAGGTGCATTTTTGATCTGCTGTGAGCAAGTGTGGCACCCATCTTGCACAAAGCTTTTTCATATACAATTCTTCATGTAAAATATATCCTACACGTTCTTTTGAAATGCCTATAGTCTCAGCAATTTCACGCACATTGACTCGCCAGTCATCCATTACCATATCGTGCACTTGATCAATCATTTCTGGTGTTGTTATACTTCTTGGACGTTCTTCACGTGGATCATCTTCAAGGCTGGTACGGCCACCTTTAAACTCAGCAGCCCATTTCTTAATTGTTGAAAACGAAGGAGAGGAGTGCCCATAAACTTTCATGAACTTCGAATGAGTTTCTTTTGGCGTTAACCTTCTTTTACAAAGAATTTTATAACTGCACCTGCACAATACTCAATTTTATTCATTTCAAGGGATACAGACAACAATTTTGCTTCAGACAGCTGTATAAAACAAACTCCTTCATAGAATGACATGCAATTTCACATGGATGCTTATGACAGATGTACCGACTTAGTAAAAAAAAAAAAAAAAAATCGTGCCGATAGTGTAGCCATCTATGGTTGAGGCCGAGAACTTTTCAGACCACCCTCATACTGTGGATGGAATAAGGATTTTTATTATTATTAAGGATTTTATTATATTACTATCTGGAATTACTTCAGTTATTTCAGCAGCTGACCAACATGACCACAGTGAACTAAGATGGGACAGTGTGAGAAATCTTTAAAAAGAGGAATAGACAGAATTTTATCTCTCCCTGATGAATATTACATAATATTGGTAGCCTGCACCCACTTCGCCAAAAATTTTTGCTAGAAAGGATGCTTCTTTCTAAGTTTAAAAATCGATGAACTGAACATTAGAATTTCATAATACAATGTTGCATAACATTGTATTATGAAATACAATGTTGTATAACATTGTATATTACACTGCATTTTAAAAACTTTGAATAAATGATAATTTAGCTTTTAATTTGCTAATTAAAAACATCAAAATTATTTTTATTTTATTTTTACATTACTAACTGGAGGACAGTAATGTTAAAAAAAAAAAGGACTTGTTCTACTGTGAGTAATGGGACACAGAATGCTAAAACATTTTCAAATACAGCACTCCCCCAATTAGTGCATCATTTTTTTTCAATACCCAAATTTGATTAGTGCTCCTCTAAAATTCGATTAGTGCGCCTATATACATCTTAAAAATAAATGTTACAGACTTTTAAAAATTTTCGATCTATACATTTTTTATGGCTAACCATTTTAAAAAATTGCTCACAAGATGAAATAATTCAGTTACCGATTTGAAACATTTTACAGAGTTATTTTTTAATGGCATACTACATTATTTCCATGTACACTATGTTCCAAATTTACGGCCAAAATTTATGTTGTCTGCTTTATATAGCATTTTGCATCATATCTTGTGCAATTGCTTCCTTACTTTTTTACTTTCAATTATTTTCCAAACCTTTAATCATGAGTAAAAGAATTAGTGAGCGAAAAATAGAAGTGTGAAAATGATTCGAAAAGTAATCTGATTGGAAGAAAAACTTGAAATAATAAAGAAAAATGAACAAGGTGAGTCCAGAGCAAAGATAGGACAAGAACACAAAAATGGGTGAATCAACTGCTGAATACAAAGAGAAAGATAAGACTGCTTCACGTTCATCCTGCATGCACTCGTAATCATTATAAGTATTATAATGATTGAATTACATGGATCAAAGATTTTAACCAAAAACGGATCCCGCTAAACACTGGCCTTATTAAATCAAAAGTTGTCTCTTTGTAACCTGGAAAGAAAGGGCTATCAATGATGGAAAAGAAGAAGAATTCCACGTTAGTGCTGGGTGATTTGAGCGTTTCAAAAAGAGAAATAGCTCACATAATGTTCTAATCACAAGTGAAGCTGCAATTGCAGATAAGGAGATATCCAGAGATTTTGAAGAAAACTGTGCAAGAAGGGGACTATTATGATCAAAAAATATTTAATGTCGATGAAACCGGCCTTTTTTTTGGAAGCATATGCTTTCCAAGACTTTTCTAACCAAATCAGAGAAATCTCAGCCTGGTTATGAACTCACAAAGTCGAATAACATTACTGCTAGCAATATGCGAGTTGTTTGGAAGCGCATTCTTCCACATTGTGCAAATGATTTTAGAGGCTTTTCAAATGAATCTAAGTTAATTAAATCTCATTCTGAGAAGTTGAATGATTCCAATCTGCTAAATTTAGATGCACAGCAGAAAGATCCTGAAGAATATGAAGAAAATTTAATCACTGACAAGCCCAAAGAGGTTTCACAGAAACAATTTGAAAATAGTTTTCGTATAATCAAAGTTTTAAGCAGCAATGCTTAGAGACTGACCTGGTGAAGAGAGAACCAGTAAAATTTGCAGAAGAGGCAATAGGGCCATACTGTCAATTGTATGAAAAAAAAGAAACAGAATGCCTGCCAAACTACGTTAGCTCAATTTTCTGTTAAGAAGCAGAATAATAAATTTATATTCTGAGTATGTGTTATTGTCTTTCAGCTTCATGGTTTTCCTTTAACTAGGCCCTGAGACATACCCTAATTCTTTATCCTATTTTTTGACCCTAAAAAATTTAAGGGTCAAAAAAGAAATCTGAGGAACGAATTATACATTTTCCCATAGGTTACTATATCCGATTAGTGCGTTTCCTATTAATGCGCCCGTTTTAAAGAACGCATTAGGCACATTAATTGAGGGATTGCTATACAAAACGACAGCTGTAGAATGCAAATTCTACCTTTTCCAATCCATAACTTATGTCACAGATCGGATTTCCAACTGGTGGCATTTACTGGAAGGAAAACTTCTCCAAAATAATATCCCTCTGTTATGGTTCTTGAGAGTTCATCAAGCTATTAAACGGTATGCCATTGTTGGAGTTCAACTGTGAACTCCAGAGCAGAAAGGGCTGAACATTTCCAAAAACAGGTAGCGCCTGTTACTGACAGACAGAATTACAGACAAAAATGACCAAATAGCCTCAAGGATTAGGCACAGATGTAACATTCAGAAAAAAAAAAAAAAAACTCAATTCTTGAGTAGCTATAGTCATCTATGACAAGTAAAACATGAAACCCAAGGGTGGTACTGGATAAGGTCTGCACTTGTAATTAGTCATAATATTTTAGATTTTTGAGGTTATATATATATATATATATTAATTAAATAGTAGAATTTTAATACCAGAAGGCCTGTGCTTCTTTGATAGTGTTAAAAATTTCCTTTTAATCTTTGTATCAGCTAGATCAAAAAAGTGCAGGATGTTACTATAATTGTTTTTCTGCAGCTTAAGTGATATTCTGTAAACTGAATAAAACAAAAGACCCTCTAATATTTAATATTATCTATTAAAAATTACCAAATCTGAAAGGGGAAAAAAACACCTAAGGGCTCTTCCAGAAAGAGACAGAAGAAGGATTTTATAATACTGATGAATGAAGACGTGGATAAAAACTATAAAATAATAACCAAGATCCTACCAAATGATATCAAAGAGGATGGTGGAATTAACCAAAGGAAAAATGAAAGAAAATTATCAGAAGAAACCCGAAACCTTCTTTAAAAGAGAAAAGAAAAAAAATGAAAAGACATCTGGACAAGAGAAGTGGAATATAATTCTTGGAGCTATGTAAAACAATAAGGAAAAGGATGAGAAAAAAAAAAAAAAAATGGGTAGCATGATTAGTGGAAAGCCACCAGATGAAGATAAGATACCAATAGAAGCTCTGAAAGCAGGTGGTGAACCAGTCATGACTATGTTGAGTAAAATTTATACATCCTGCCTAAGGATATATTATAGTTTTTATTATTATAGTCTTATAATATATATCTTATAATATATCTTATATATATTATTATTATCTCCTTATTATAGTTTCTAAAAAGGGAGACAGAGAAGATATTAAAAATTACCACCCTATCAATCTCCTTTCAAAAATATACAAAATATTTACGAAATCATTAGCAACAGAATCCAAAATAAACCAGATGTTTGTCAATCTCTAGAAAAAGCATTATTTAGGAAACACTATAGCACTACTGATCATATAGATGTAATAAGACAAATCAATGAAAAGACAAATGAATACCAAAAATCTTTAGGTCTGGCATTCATGATTTTGAAAAGGTATTTGATTCAATTTCAATGTCAGCTATTTTAGAAGCTCTAAAAATCAAGGAACTAAAAAAACTTACACTGATATCCTTAGTCATATATACAAAAAAATTCAATTGCATCTAGAAAGTCAGGAACAAATATGAAATTTTCCATAAAAAAAAGTGAAGTCAGACAAGAAGATGCCATTTCATCTAAATTATTTACAGCAGCCCTAGAAGAATTTCTTTAAAATCTGAATGAGAAAAATAGAGAAATTATAGTAAATGGAAAAGAACTAAATCACCTACAATTTGTTGATGGATTGTTATTTTAGGAAACACTGCAAAAGAACTTCGACAAATGATCAATGAAGTGAATGCAGAAAGTAAAAATAGGATTAAAAATAACAAAGACATAAATAAATAATATAACATAAAAGCATAAATACAGGCGGTCCTCGGGTTACGGATGACCCGACTTAAAACGTTCCATACTTAAGAATGGGCTCCCCATAAGGATAATTAATAATTAAATTAATAATTTGGGAACTAGTTTCTTTCACGCATATAAACAAACCAGCACTTCGCTGCATTATTAAAACAGCTCTTCCCGTTATTTGGAAGTCAAATTTAAGAGCCTGGGTTACACTTGCCATGCTTGAATATTGGTTCTAGAACTGTTTATTCCTGTTGTGGAATGTGATTGTTCAGAAAAGAAAATTTCCTTTAAAATTCTGCTTGTGCTGGACAATGCTCCTGGACATCCATCATCTTTAGATGACCTTCACCCTAATTTAAAGGTCATATTTTTACCTCCAACATTACATTGTTACTACAGTCATTGGATCAGGGAGTCATTTCTGCATTTAACGCTTATTACTTATGGCGTACATTCCAGCAAGCAGTCAGGGCTACGGAAGATGATGTGATGTCCTTGAGAGAGTTCTGGAATAATTATAACATCCATGATGTCATCAAAAACATTGCTGATTCATGGAAGGAAGTGAAGCAATCAACAATTAAAGGGGTGTGGAACAAACTATGCCTTCAATTTTGTGATGATTTTCATGGCTTCACAGAAGAAGACATCGCCGAAGCCAGAAAAGCTGTGGTGGATAGTGACAATGCACTGCATGCATTTGGACATCAATGAAAATTATGTCATTGACTTACTAGAGTCCTATTTACAAGAATTAACCAATGAAGACCTTATGGAGATAGAGAAGCAGCTGATAGAAACACAACAACACAAAGAATCACAAGATCCAGAGCCAAGAAAGTTTATGACATAAGAATTAGCTGAAGCCTTTTGTCTCATTGAAGCAGGATTTGCTAAGCTTGAGCAGCAAGATCCTAACATTGAGCGGTTCACAAAGGCTTACTGTGCAGTTAGTAAGAACATTAACTGCGACAAGGCCATTTATGATTAAAAAAATGAAAAATGTTGTGCAAACAACTCTAGATACTTTTTTTTCAAGAAATGGACTTCAGTGGTAAGCTCCCCCTCCTCCAGCAACAGAATCAAATCCTAATTCTCCAGCACCATCTCCCGATTAATGTAAGCCTACCTTCTTACCTCAAAAATGCCCTTTCCAGTAAGCAAGACATTGATGCAACATTAGGTGAGTGTTAAGTTTTAATATTCTTTTTTGAAATTTCTCCTATCTCCTATTTAAACTTTTTGTATGAGTTTGTTTTTATGTTCTGTTTGTTTGAATTAAAAGAAAGAGCACAATAGTTTCTGTAACTTATTATTAGAGTACAGGGGTATTATTATTATTACAGTATTACACTATAATATTATTGCCACATATGAACCATTATATTATTATTACTGTATGTGAGCTGTTCATCAGGGATCTGAGTTACATACAAATCTTAAAGACGTTCTCAGGGTTACGAATGTATCTCATTTGTAACCCAGGGACTGCCTGTAATGTATAATAAATACATCAAAAAGCCAGTGCAAATGGAACACCAGGAAATAAATATAGTAATCTCCTATGTTTATCTAGGGCAAAAGATAACAGAAGAGGGAGGCTATAGAGAAGAAATTATATATAGAAATCAACTCAGATCGATAGCCTTTAGAAAACACCGTGAAGCACTCAAAGGAAACATCCCAATTTAATAGTTGTATCCTTCTGGTCATAACATATTGAAGTGAAACATGGACTTTGACTAAAAAAATTTACCATCAACTGCAGACTACTCAGAAAAAAATGGAAATATCATTACTTAGTATTACTATTCAAGATGGAAAGTGCAATACTTAGAGCAGAGCTTAGACTGGGATGAGAGACATTATATCAGCCATTAAAAGATCTAAATGGCAATGGGCAGATCATATTGCAAGAAGTAACACTCAAAAATGGACACACTTAATCTTTGAATGATATTCCAGAGATGGAGAGCTACAGAATGACAAGGGAGACAGTGAGAGGATGAGATTAAAGAGATGGCTGGAACTCTGTCATAGAAAGGCTCAAGATAAGACTTAATAGAAAACTTTGCCCAGCAATGGACAGAAAATGGCTGAAAAAGAAATAGAACAAGGTAGGAAAGACTATAGTTTTAAACACTGCAGTGCTTTGAAAGAAATGAAAAATGGTCCACTTTTCCATTCTTATGGGTTTTGATGCTTTTGTGTGTGTAAGATCTTGAATCAGAGTATTTGATAGATGGAAAATGGAATTCCAGGTATATTAAAAGATTGTCTCTCTCTCTCAAATGCTTTCAAAATTTGATCTTAAATAAATATATAGTTTTCACCTGTCAGTATCGGCCATTGGTCTGCTGAATTTTTTCCGAAAAAAAAAAAAAGATTATACTATATCATTATCCCTTATCACACACTGCTGCTATTTCTAGACTGTTGTCAAGATTCAATCTTCTGCATCCCTTGGGTATTGCACAAAGATCTGAATGAGAGGCAAAAATAGGGACCTTACTCCAGTACATCAGATATCTGTCTGTAAAAAGTTTTTATATCTGCAGAAGTATGCCTCTAGAAGGAGCATCACCCTGATATGGTGTTACAGCATAAGTTTCTATACTGCTTCCTGAAAATGAGTGAGCTATATATAGAATCTGTGTATATTTAATGAGTCAACACAGAAGAGAGACGAAATTATTATTAGTTAAGTCTTTAAAAAGCAGCTTTTGTATGAATCTGATGAGACCTTCAATTTGTGAAGGAGTGATTATGTACTAGCTTCTTGTATTTATTTTTTTTCCAGCTTTTTTTTTTATTATAACTGCTTGTTATTATTTCAATTTCATGATTGCTGGTCTTAATTTTTTCAAGCCGGTTAATGGGTAACTCTCATTATATGCAGGGGTTGCATTCTCAAGAATCCCTATATGCATTAAAAAACATGTAGAACAGAAGGCTTATAACATGGGATAACAGAAGTGTGCATTCCCAAAAGGACACGATTCCGATCTTTCAAGATTAATTTAATCAAAAATGAACCTATTTATCATACATATTAAGGTATAAGAGTAGCAAATAAAATATTCAGTACATATAAAACAATTAACTATTAAAGTAGTTTATTTTCAAGATTAATACATCATGCAAGTCTCCCAAAAATATTGGCTGAAAATCTGTGATATTATTATTATTATTATTCCTGACACCTCCAAGGAGTCTGAAGACTCATCACGGGAGGACACCTACAACTGTCTCAACCACACACCGAACCTCAACTACGAATCGTCTCCATCAACGCCATCTACCGCCCATTTCCACCACCACCACCACAACTGGTATTCTATGTCTGTAAATTGCACGTGTTCTGAAGGGCCGATTTGTCTGTATGCGGGATGAAAAACCCTGCTACCTCTGTATGAGATCGGCTAACTCACCTTCGATTAAAATCGTCCAGATAAAGATTCCTCCCGTTGCGACGAGAATCGAACTTAGGCCAATTCCAATTGAGGGCGCAATGTACCGTTGTTCTTCCAAGTTATCCAGCTCTTCTTATTCACTCTCCAAATAAGAGGCCATCTTGTCTTTGTGTATCCCTTCAATGACTGCAGATTTTCTGAGTGATACACGATGAGAGGTTAGAGGTCTTATTTTGTAGTCCCCAGAAGCAGCATGCAGTAGTCATTAGCAGCTTTAAATCCAGCCGCTATCATCTCTCTCTCTCTCTCTGATGGACATGTATATACAACTGGACATATGCTCCTAAAACATGCCGGCTTCATTGTGTACTGCTATCTTTGCTTTGAAGAGATCATAAAATGCTTCAGCAACAGCGTGATCTGCTGGTGCAGTCTCGCCAGTCATGTTGAGATTGTGGAACACATAGAGACTCTTATAGAGGTCAAACCACCATAACTTGCAACAAAAGGTGTTGGTTGCTTTTCATTTTTTGTCAGATCTTCATATTTACTGATAAAGACAATACCATACAGACCAATAAGGCAGTAGAAACATAAAATAGATACTGAGCACAGTGGAAAGGAGAAAACAATTCCCAAGTGCAGAATCTTCCAAGACCAGGATGATAATCCCCATGTACTGCATATATGCTAAATGAAACTGCATATATGCAAAAATGTGGATAACAAAAGCACATTATATAACTCTTGTTATATAATGTGCTTTTGTATTAGAAAAAATACAAAAGCTGTATTTATTTTTCATACAGTATTTAATTTTCATACAGCTGGTATTCATAATGGAAGCACTTTGCATCAGTGTATTTTATTACTTTTTCTTTCCAAATAGGAAATAGTCAATCCAAGTCCATGAATTCTGGTAAATCTGACAATCCACAGCCTTCTCCATCTTTAGATTTTTTAATATATTTTTTTTTTCATTTTAGAGTTTGTTCCCTTGATAATGCCACATTTTAATTATTTCTATTTATTTTTGGTTTTTTTTTAAATTAATTCATCTTTTCTTTTCAATGATTTTGTCTAGATGTTAGGTTCTTTTGGGTGTCTTACTTGCTTTTCTATTTCTTCTCTCATTTCCTCATCTTCTAAAACACTTTCTTGTGTTTGTATTTGGTCATTTATCTTAGGGTTCTTACTGCACTAGAACTTTTTTTCAGGTTGATTTTTTTTTGTACACTTTTTTTGTGATTTTTGACAAGTCCAGTTAGTTTAAAGGTCGTTTTGCTAGAAGGGATCCAGAAACTCCTTTGCTAACCTCCAACAAGATGCACAGTTTTGACACAATCTACTGGCATTCTTCCTCTTTCAGCAATAGCTGAGTCAGAACAGGTAGAAATGTTGTGTTCTGAACTTTGGAACACTACCTGTAGATATGTCAGATCTTTGCACAGCTGCTACCTAGGTAGTCATATGAGTTACAACAATGCAAATACCTTCACAATCATGGATTAGTTAGTTATAACTTGAGCTATACGAATATTGACAAAATTTTGCATAGGCATAATTTTACCCTAGTAACATAAAAGTCTGGTTTAGGATTTAATTGCCGACTGCTATATGTTCCTTTGAAAATATCTTGATTTTTACTGTTCTCACTTTGCTTCCTACAATTACAGGTGTTGCTGTATTAATACAGAACATAAGGAAAGAGAACCTTTCACTCAAAAGAATGAAAATAAAAAAATAAAATAATAATAATAATAATAACAAAAATAAAAAACTCCATGGTAAAGAAACAATTCTAAATCACCAGTTAATGTTGTACCTGCACTAAGAAATTATGGCTGTGTTGAAAAGAAATCCCATGCTATAGAGAAAAATTGCCACTACTAGCTCCAGTAAAGTTAAGTCGAAAATATACAAGTGCTTATCTGTAGAAATTCCATGCAATGTTTGATCTCTCTCTCTCTCTCTCTCTCAGGGTCTCATCAATGAAGAGTAATGTGACCAACAGAGGTAGAACACTACATGGAATGTCAGCAAATAAGTCCTTCAATTTATCCACTCCCATATCTTCAACTTAATTTTGTGAGTTAGTAGTGGCAAATCACCCTAGTAACAAAAGATTTATTTTCAGGTAATCTCTAATGATTACTTACCATGAGATACTAAGACACCCTGAGATAAAGCAATGGCAGGAGTCATATTTTCATATACAACTACCACAAGGTGTCACATTTGCTTACACTTAGTAAAGAACAAAAGAATATAATTTTATATACAAATATAACTGATATGATCCAGTGGGGGGGAAATACAAATATGGAAATATGGATTCTGTCACTGATCAGCGAATTAGCTCTCACTGATGAGACCTCAATAAAGGCCAACAATGGTCTGGATAGCAACTCTACCCATAATGCATGGTAATATACATCCCTGAAAGAAAGCACGCTCTGCATTATGGCATACTGGAATAATTTCACATAAAGTGAGAAGTCTCTATAAACAGGTAGCCTAGTCATGAAGATGCTTCATGTGCAAACTTTTGTTTGCTTATGTTGTAAAGAAGGAAAACAAGGATATAATTTCTTGTCAAGTATAATTTACATACGATATATATAATCCACATACTTGCACATAGGGTTTTAGGCAATGTGTATTTCATGGAACAATGATGATAAGCATGCTAAACAATTGAGTACTGCAAGTACATTTCAGATTATAATTCTTAAAGATAAATCAGAATTAGATCTAGGATAACATAAGTAATAACAGATATAGTGATTAAAGTTTTCTGACAAATGCTTTGTGCTCCAAGGATTCCAGCTTGAGTCCAGCAAAATATAAGCAGACAATCGATATGTACTTTGTCTTAATTAGTATGGTATTGCAAATTAAAAACATCAAAAAAACGTGAGCATTATATCAGGACTTCATAAATTCAGCCTTTCATTTAAAAACCTATATATATATATATATATATATATATATTGCTAAAAGAAAGAGCCATAAGGCTTCATTTTGGCAATGTAAAATTACATAGGCAAAGTGGATACCAGATCGAACATTATTTCAAAGCCAAATGTTTGTAGAAACTATGAAAGTTTCGTAAGTTGAAGCCTTATGGCTCTTTCTTTTAGACATTACTTTTACACACCAAATGAGAGTTCATTTATGAAAAATGCATTTCTCTGACATTTCAATTTCCTTAGTACTGAAAAGAGTTTTTGCCCTCTTAAGGTTTCTACCTTAAGAACCAGCTGTCAGGCCAGTGAAACCTTTATTAAATGTACTAATAAAAACTAATAAAAGGTGAATATATGGAGACTTTGGGCAGCGCTCATGTCTTTTAAGTAATGCAAGCTAAGGCAACTCGGGGATGCCGAGGATTATATTCTCGTAAGCTCTCAGATCAACTTACGAAATTTTCATAGTTTCTACAAACATTTGGCTTTGAAATAATGTTGTATCTAATATCCACTTTGCCTATATACTTAAAAACTGAAAAGTGTGGTTAATCTTATCAAATAACTTAGCTGAATGGAATTAATGATAATTCTATCAGACTAATTCTGGAAGATAATGTGTGTGTGTGTGTATATATACATATATGTTATGATTCATTACCAACCCAGCAGAAATCTGATGGTGGGTAAATGAAAAATAAGTTATATATTGATATTTTGAGTTTAATATTCCAAATACAGGATTCATGCAGAGCCTGTCTATTCTGAAGTAGTTATGTGCTTAAAAGGAAATTAATCTGTAACTAACTTTTAAAAACTAAAATATATTATGTATAAGTTCTTTTTTGAGGTGGTTGTGCATAACTACTAAACAAACTAAGCACAAGGAATGCCACACACATTAAAGAAAAGAAATTTGGAAAAAAATATGAAATTTGTGTAAATGTATATAAATTCCTGTCCCCCTTCATAATAAAAAAAATAGAAATAAATAAAAAAAAAAATTCTCTCGCTCTCTGCTTCAGAACAAAACCAACAAACTTCAGACAAGTTCATAATGCTAATTAGTGTCAAAAGTAGTACCTTAGGATTTCTTCAAGTTATCACATCATACATGCAGCACAGCAGAAAAACAGAGAGAAGTAGAAAGGGACCACCAGTCATCTGTGCTGCATTGAAAAAGGGAAAGGAACTATATTGATATTGATTTCTGTCAATAACTGCTGCTGAAGCACTGTATCAAATAGGTTAGTTTCCACAATATCAGTAATAAATACAGTAGAGCACGCATGCATAAATAAGCATAAATAGACGACAGGCAGGCTGATAATTTAATAATGTAACTTTCTAATGGCACGGAAATAAAAAAGTGCTATTAGAAAGGTTTTATTTCTTTGTGTTTTATGTAAGGTGAAATAATTATACTAGTGAAAACTTTGACTTAAATGCATATAACTTAAAAACAAGTACAGGAAAAAAATAAAATGCAAGATACAAAACATGGCAAGTAGATTTTCATTTAAAATAAATTTTAAAAAAATAAACAGAAATATTCAACATATACACAGACACAGTGAAGTCCAGTTAATATATTTTTAGTCGACCAAATAAAAGAAAGTTCCTATTAAAAAAAAAAGCTTTTAATGTTAAAAAAAAGCCTTTAATGAACTCAATATTTTTACGCTACATATTCAGAGATATTCAATGTATAAAAATCAATATGAATCGATGAAGATATCCTTTCTCACATTAATTTTGCAATTAAAATATTAATCATTATTCATTAAAGTTTAAATACAGGACAGTTACTACATTAACAGAACATCTAATAAATGAACAATATTTATTATAAGAGGGGTACAATAATTCTGCCTATCCATCTTGGTGACTATATGGTTAACTTCCTCATACAGAGATTAATAAAGATAATACAATCCACTATCAAAATTAACAGCAATTACAAATTACCAGGCTGACTCAAAGTTTTAAATTTTTTTGACGTCTATATTAGAATTACACAAAACTGCAACTTAAAAAATATTATTCATCAAAGTGGACTGTGAATGCAGCACATGAGATATGTGAACTGCAAACCCCAGTGAATAAGTGATTCAACTGAGATATATATAAACCAGGTGATAGGATATTTAATGGGCTGGGGTTGAGAGATCTTTCATTATACAGCAAGAGGAGAGAGAACCACATGTCAACCCTAGAAGATAAGTCCAAGTGCATTATATAAGAATATGAGAGTATACATGCATGAATACATGGAATAGGTTGCTGATGGAAGTGGTGAATGCATCATCTGTGAATGAATTTATAGCAATGTATGATAGGTGATGTGTAAGCCATTCCTTGATGAGTCATTAGACTCCTTGAGGGTTCTGGTACAAAAATAATAACAATAGCCTTTATGTTCTACTACAGTTTTAAGCCATTTCTCTGCAAGTAGTATGCTCCCTCTACAATGCCCATCTCTTCATGGTGAAAAAATCTCTTCACATTTGGTTATTGAGCTCTTCAATACTGTCACATCACTTATATGAGAGTCATTTATCAGAACAAGAAATAACCAGAGAGAGAATCATATCAAGGTTGTGTACTGGAGAATTTATCTCTAGCTCAGATTCTGACAGATTTTGTCAGTGATGGAACAAGCTCAAAATGGATTGCATCCTGACAATTCCACCAAATGCACAGCAATCATTTGTTCTCAATATGACCTTTTATTAAAGTGGAATTTCATCAAGGTTGATGAATTAATTTTGTGCTTTCAAACTGATGAATCAGATCTACTTTTCGTAGCAGGTTACGATTTGTATAATGAAACATTTGTCCTGAGGAGTGATGACTAATTATCTACAAACATTCTGGAGTTTCCATGACCTTGTCAAGCTCATGAAGATAACATCATGCAATTTCCATTGAAGTACCAAGTTAACCTGACAAGCCATGGGCACTTGATGGCTTGTGGTTTTGAAATCTTGATGTAGCATCTTGTTTTTAAATAGCCATGAGAGTGATATAACTAGTCAAACCTTTTTACTATTTGCTTTGCAGAAGTTTTTGACTGCTTTGGCAGCAATATATTTGGCAACTATAATTAGTTGCCAAACAATAAAAACATGCAAGCACTAAACATAAATGATTTGCACATCCTTTTTCTTGCAAAGAACAAGCTCCATAATTTGGCATGCAGAATGGGTATAATTATTTATTATGACACACACACATACAAAATAATAATAATAATAAATGAAATATAGTATACATACATAAAGTTTGAACACAGATTGCTAGATGAAATATATTATTAACAATGATTATACTGGATCATGAGTATGTCCACCAAAAAATGTATTAAGTAATTTCATTCTGCCTGAGATAAAGTAAAATTCTTTTTCAAGACATAATTGAAATAAGCAACATTAAAACTGTACTCATTTTAAAGTTTAACACACATGTATATAATACTGTAGCACAAAAGCATGTTATTAATTTTTGTTCAATTCTTCTACTTCAGGAAGAAAAACGATTGTGTGCATTTATGTTCTGGAAGTGAAAACACAGTTGTTCAGATCTTCTCAGCAGAAAAGATTAATATGTAATATTTTATCAGAACTTCAAGAGACAGAGTAATGCACAGTTTTGAAAGCCTTCAGTTTCATCAACACAGTGATCAATCACAAAAGGGTTGTAAATATGCAGCAGTAAGATATTATTGCGTGCTGCTGTAAGTAACTCGCCGCACCTGGTCATACCTCAGTAACTGCCAAATTATCATTAACAAAGGCATGCTCAAAAAAAAAAAAAAAAAGAGTTAATTTGCAGATAATCTCCTAATGTGTGCAAGATTCAAGGAAATACACTGAATCTTACAAATTCTGAAATTAATACGGTATACATCAGCTATGCATTCTTCTAAATGTCAAGACAGATTAAATTTATAAGAGAGATGAAGACTCGTGGTTCTTGTCAATGTAGTATCATACATATTTACAGAATACATGTGACACAATTTTCTGGTACAATTTTTGTACGAGAGGAAGGATGTGCAAATCATTTATGTTTAGTGCTTGCATGTTTTTATTGTGGGAAATGAGACAAGTCTTATACGAGTTTCAGTTTGTTTTCACTTAAGTTAAAATTTCTTTCTAGGAAGAAATTTTAACTTAAGTTCAGGACCCGTAAATATACTTAAAAATTGGCTATTATTCTTTTTTTAGTTTAATAATAATTAATTACAATACCACAATTAAATAGAGCAGATATTTATTAAATTGGTTAATATTTGGCTGGATTCAACCTGGCATTTTCAGAGCACTAATACACATGTCAGGAACATGTAAGCTGTTGTTGTTCTTTGATTGTTATCATTTTGGGTTTTTTATGGCACATCACCAACAGATGTAATGTGCCAGGTAAATGTTTATCATTAAAAGAAATGTAACATGTAAATTAAAATATAAAAATTGCTTTTTATATAAAAATTCTCAAGGATAATACATCAATAAAATCATGTGAAATCTGTATATATTGATAAATTTTAAACAACACTGTTTAAGTTAGTATGTTCTAAAAATTAATAAACACCAGATATATTTGGTGAATCTGATATAACCTGCATCACATTAGTATAAAGCTCAGACACATTGCTAAAATCACTGATAAAATGGCTATTTTCATTGAAGACACTGAAGATAGTATATTAAAACATGACAGATGGTTAAAAAAAGTTTTCCAGTATATCAATGAGGAAGAGTGTATAAAATGATGACCTATGTGGAGCTGAATAAGAATAACTTCCTTGTTAAGGCACTGCATAGACTAGACTATCATAATTCATTTCAGACTTAATCTGAAATGACAGTATTTTGTTCTGTGTGTTTGAAGGTGCTGCTGTTAGATAGAGGAATGGATGGAACATTTAAATAACTTGCACAACAAGCTACATGATGGAAGGCAGCAATACCATGGTGGTAGTGTGTTTAGGATGTCCATGCAGTTCAGTCTACCCTCCAGCCAAATTCTCACAAAAAAAAATGTCACACCATTTTCCCTAACTTTTGATAACTCAGATATCAAAACATGAGATTTTTTTTCTACCTCTGGCTTTACCTAGCACTAACACATCTCAGCCAAAGTTCCTCTGACCACCAAAAAACTCAATGTACATTACTGCTCAGAGCACTATATCAACTGCATAACTGTTAAAAATGCATAAATCCCTAATCTGCTTGACCATGGAACACTGTGCACACATTTGGGTTGGTGCACTAAAATCCTCTCTAAGAATGCTTGATAGTATTCAGAAGAGGGTGATCCAGTTAACTGAGTGTACCATCTCACTTGTACAACTGTTAAAAATTTATAAATCCCAAACTGGCCATGTCTTCATGACCACGAAACATTGTACACACATTTGGGTTGGTGCACTCAATGCTTGATGCTATTCAGAAGAGGGCAATCCAGTTAACTAAGGATCCTTCTCTCTCTCTCTCATAGACATTCAGTTTCTCATAATTCCCCATCTATATGCACTTTATGAACTTGCTAAACTCCATTCCTCCACTTTCTTCCAAAACCATAAGAACAAGGACAACGGCTGGTGAACACCTATTTACTCTCTAGCTCAAAACTTACAAAGTAACTTATTTTCCTCCTCTTTCACTCCTGTATTCTTCAGAACTTCAGAAAATCCCTTTATCTGTCTTTGGGGAAGACAGATTAAGGGATTCTGTTCCAAAGTTTATAAGATAGATGAAGACTCATGGTTCTTGCTAATATAGCATCGTATGTATTTACAGTGTGGGGACTACACTGTAAATACATATGATAAACAACCTTTGGCTGTTCAAAAGCTACATCCTGACATTTAGTATAAAGGAGGAATCTGTTATTATCAACAGATTCCTCCTTTCTTCTTACTCTCTTGCCCATACCCTGCTAGACTTGATATAGGGGTCTTATGACCTTTCATGTGAGAGCCATATAAAAAAAAATAAAAATAAAAATAAATAAAAAGCCTCCTGTCTAGAGCTTGTTTGTAGTAACGCTTTTATTCACAAAGGGCTGTATGGCAGTCTGACAGTAATATACAAATTTTCTCACTATGGACAAAAAAATAACTGGACACATTACAATCTGGTAGGAATTTTATTTTTGTTGCATATAGTAAAGGTAGCTACCAAGTCATCAGTCTGACTTTAAAGACTAAGAATAGGTAATGTTCAAAATACTCCAGTAAAGGCTCTGATTGCCTAATGGTATTGGGGGAGGGGATGAGATCCAATAAATCAAAGTGTATCATCTCTAGCAGAAGTACATACTTTGAACTCATAATCATGTCTTTATCTGATAAGTGCTTAATATAAAGAGCAACAAACACCTATCTGCAAAAAGAGATGGTAACTAAGGTGTAAAGAATGTTCATAGTTTTCTCTGGTGTTTATCTCACAATTGGCACATATGACATAGAAATGTCAGATTTTTGTCCAAAGTCCCAAGAACCTTGTTTCTATTGCAACTGGAATTATCATTTTTCTTAGTCTTATTTCTGGGTTAGAATGATGACCATGTCTGAAGCAAAATGCATGCATGCAAAAAGTTTCATGGTGAAAATTGGAACCCATCAATAGGTCTTCTTCTTCACTATTAAGTGTAAATACAGTAATGCCTCCATTTTCAAGACCACCTAGCCAGATCTTCTCCTCTTCCTCTACTTTGCTTTCCCTTTGGTATCCAGTTCTTTACTTTCCTTTGTTCAGCTGTTATTCTGCAGTCTTTCTACATTATTTCCCATTTTGGATTATTAGTTGCATTTTACAATTTTCTCTGATTTGCAAGAAGAGTTCTAACTCTTGGTAGTATTGTTACACCTTCAAGTTTTCTTAATGTTTTCATCTCGGTGTTTTATTGCTTTGTCTAATTTTGGCAACTGCTTCATATGTTATAATTGGTCTGATTACACCTTTGTAGATTCTTATTTTTGTTTCTTTGCTTATGTTTCTTATTCTTCCAAATGAGGCTGTTGAGACATTCAGATATTCTACTAACTTTTATCGCTTGTTCTTGTACTTCATTTAGTATGATGCAATAGTTGTTTATTTCTATTCCTAATTTATTTTACTAACCAGTTCAATTATTTTTCCTTTGATTTCTAATTTACATGATTTCATTTAATTTATTTAATTCTTTTTTTATTGGTTCTTTGGCAAATGTCATTGTTTTAGTTTTTTCTGTTGAATCTTCATATTTTTCTTTTCTGCTGTATTACTGAATGTATTTAATAATCTTATCCCCAATTATCTTCATTTTTCATTTTTAATTTCTATTCCACATGTTTTCTATTTTACTTATTTTATTATTTCATCCATTGCTAATTAAAATAAGTTGGGACTTAATGAATAACCTTGACTAATTCCTTTAGTTATTTTAATTTTTTCAGTATGTCCTTGTTCTCTATTTATTATAGAACTGTTACCTCTGTGTGTGTGCGTGCATGCGTTCTTAATTAGTTTTGGTATTTTTCTTATTTTTAACATGGCTATTATGTCTTTTATCTGTATTTTATCAAATCATCATCACGAATCATGGGCTCACTGCCCGTTGATGTCTGACGCCTGTTTCACTATCTTCTTCCACCTTTCTTTGTCCAGTGCACAGTGTCGCAGTTTTTGTACACCCATTCCACACCAGTCTTTTATATCATCTATCCATTCTCTGTATGGTCTACCTCTTCTGTTTAAACCATCCAAAATACCAAACATAAATGTCTTTATCTTCCAGTCCTCACTCATTCTACAGATGTGTCCAAATAATTGCAGCTTCCGTTTTATAATCTTCTGCATTAGATTCTCTTTCGGTATCTTCCGATAGAGCTCTTCACTGGTGATTTTCTGTACCATCCTATTCTTAGAATCTTCCTGTAACAAGTTCTTTCAAATGCCAAAATTCTTTTTCTTGATTCTTTATTTATTACCCACGTTTAAGATCCGTACAGTACACCGCTGAAGATGCATGTTTCCAGTACTCTTAGTTTTGTTTGCAGACTGATCATTTTACTTTTCCAGATGTTATCCATGGCCTTCAGATTTGTTCTTCCCTTTGTAATCCTGATCTTTATTTCTTTTTTACAGTCCAAGTCATGTCAGTTTACTTCCCAAATATGTGAATTGTTCTACATTTTCTATATCAGTTCCATCCACTTGAATCTTTTGTTTCATGTTCTTCTCACCAAATACCATTGTCTTTGTTTTTTCCAAGTTCATAACAAGTCCAAATCTCTTCCCGTCCTCATTTAACAGTTCCAGTGTTTTTTGTAGTTCTCTTTCGTCGTCTTCTTCAATAATAACAATGTCATCTGCAAATCTCAGATTGTTAATTCTCATTCCGTATACAGATATTCCTTTGGCATCTTCCTTCAATTCGTCCATTGCTCTTTTTAAATGTGCGATGAAAATGCTTGGTGATATTGGGTCTTCCTGTCTAGTACCTCTGCTTGTTTTAAACCATTTCCCCAAATCATCACCTATTCTAACTGCTGCAACTGCATTCTGATAAACATTTTTTAATATAGCTAATAGTTTTTTATCAATTCCATAGGATTCCAGAACTGCTGATGTCACTTTCTGGTCAATACTGTCAAATGCTTTCTGAAAATCAACAAAGTAAGTATATACATGTTTTTGTTTTTTCTCCTAGCTTACTCTGCTATTAACCTCATTGTCAAAATCTGTTGAATTGTAGTTCTATCCTTCCTAAATCCTGCTTGCTCATCTGCAAGGTATGCTTCCAATTGTGTTCTCAATCTTTCTGTCAATATGATCATCATCACTTTACCAAGGTGACTTATGAAGGCAATTATTCTATAATTTTTACATTCTAGCTTATTTCCTTTCTTGTGTAGTGTCACTAATATTGATTTCACCCACTCCTCTGGCATTTTTCCTTCTTTCCATACCATATTACATAGTTGGTGCATTTCTGTAACCATACTTTCACCACCATATTTAATCATTTCTCCAGTAATGTTATCGTTACCAGGACTCTTGTTGTGTTTTAGCTGTCCTATTGCTTTTTCTACCGCTCCTCTTAAAATGTTCATATCATGCTCATTAGCTGGTGGTGATATTTGCTTCAATTCTTCAGTCAGTTTCCCAATGCTATCTGAATCTAGTTTTTCTTCATATAACTCACTACAGTATCTTGTCCACCGCTGTACAATTATTTCTTTATTCATCAATACTTTGCCTTTTTCATCTTTAATTGTGGTCTGTTTTGGTTGCCACTTTCTATTAATGGTTCTGATCATTTTGTATACCTCCCTTGTTTTATGCTCTCCATAGTACTGTTCTATATTGTTGCATTGGGCTTCTAACCATTTCATTTTATCCATTCTGACTGCTTTTTTCACCTCATTACACTTTGTTCTATATTGCTCTTCTATTTGTTCTGATGTATCCCTTTTTATCTTCAACATTCTTTTCTCCTGTACTAACTTCAGTGTTTCTTGAGTAATTCATTTCTTCTTGCTCTTCTCTTCTTCTGGTACTGTTTCTTCAACTGCATCTTCTATTGCCTTCATTACTCTTTTCACTCTTAAATTCAAGTTTTTTTCTTTCTCCACACTTTTAAGTTTCTCTTCTAACACTGTTCTGTACCTTCTTTCTATTTCTGCTTCACTTATTCATGCTGTATCTCTTCTATTCTGATGTTGGGATTTATATTTCTTTTTTAATTTCAACTTGATGTTTGCAATCACTAAACTATGGTCCGAGTCTATATCCCTCCCAGATCTTTGTAGAATAAGTCAATATCCTCATCTGTGCTGTCAGATGCGGGTGCATATATCTGGATTATTGATATGTTGAATGGCTTTGCCTGAAATCTTGCTACTATGATTCATTCATTAACTGGTTTGTAGCCTAACAGTACTTCTCAAGCTCTTTTGCTAAGAAGGAAGCTAACTTCTGCTTCGTACATGGTGTCATGTCCTGACCATATTACTTCGCATCCATTGATCTCTCCAGATGATGTCCATCTCATCTCTGCCAATACTAGTATATGCCACCGATATCTCTTCATTTCCTCACGAAGTAGTTCTAATTTTCCTGACATCGAGTGTCCGCACATTCCACGTTCCTACTGATAACAGTTCTGTTAGTTTCAGTTTCTGTTTCCTTTCGGTATCCCACTTTTCGATCCAACCTTGATCACTCGATTGGTATTGCGGGCCTTGTTTATCCGGGCGATGCCCGAGCCGGCATGTTGTAGCTGTTGATTGTATAGGTATCAGATAACAATCGTGTTTTTTCTTTACGGTCAGAGCATCAACACTCATCTGACCATTTTATCAAATGGTTATAGTTAAATTAATAAAGCATGTGTAAAGAGGTTTTTGTATTTTAATGATTTCTCTATTATTAGTTTTAATATAAATACTGCATCTATTGTGATCTATTTTTTCTAAATCCTTGTTGCCCTGGATAAATCAATCAATTTATTTATTATATTTCCAATTATATTTGTACATAATTTTAATGTAGTGCAGAGCAGATTTATTCCTCTTTAGTTGTTCTCTGGATTTCTCCTGTCTCCTTTCTTAAAAATTGGTATTATCAAGCTCTTTAACCAGTCATTTGGTATTTCTTTCTTTAAATATTGTATTTGGAATAGCACATACTTATTTTTGACAATCGATTTCCTCCATATTTTAATATTTCATATGCTATCTTAAACATAATTTAAGATAGAGTATGATTTTCCATTTTTTAGTTCTTTAAGAGTTTATTCAATATCTTTTTCAGTTTCAAAAGTTATGTTATCCTCTTCATAAACACCATTATCTTTGATTATCTTTATTTTTTCTGTGTATAGATTTTAAATATAATCTTTCCATTTATCCAATCCACTATTTGTTAGCTTTATACTTTCATTAATCTCCAGATTCTTTAAGTACCATAAAAATTATGTTCTAATTCTTGGCAGTAGTTATTCCAATATTCCTGTTTAATTTCCTTATTTCACTATTCACTTTATATTCTTTATACATCAATATATTTGTTTTGTTTTGTAAATATTTATGAAATACAGTTTCCTTTTCTTTCACTAAGTTTTTTACCTCTTCTTTTAATCATGGTGCTCATCTTTGATTAGTTTTTGAACTAAATGTTTTTTTTTTCTCCTGATGCTTCTTTTGCTGCTTCATGTACAATATCTTTAAAGGCTGTTCATTTCTCATCTGCTTTTTGTTTTCGTTTTTTAATGTTAGTTATCAAACAATCTTTTTCTGATATAGGTATCTTATACTTTTATCCTGAAGTAATTCTATCCTGTATTTTCTTCCTCTCTGTATGTATGTTGTTTTATTTTATTCTTTGATGTCTTTGATAGGTTTATTTTTCTAAGAACTAACTTATGGTCACTTCCTATATTAGAACTCTTACATCAATATTTTTTTTCTGGTATGATTTCTATGTTAGTTACAACGTAATCAATTACAGATTTTTACCTTGTATTCTCTCATCAGTCAGTGTGCCAGTTTGAAAGATGATCAATTTCAAACTACAACTGTCTCTCTATGATCCTCATATTATTATTATTATTATTATTATTATTATGTGACACCTCCAAGGACTCCAAAGACTCATCGAGGGAGGGCACCTACTCTACAACTGTCCAATGATGGTAGTTTATCCACATAGAGGGCATTATTACAAATGAAGAAAAGTTGTTCTGTGATCAAGTTAACTCTGACAGCAAATAGTGTGGCATAATATAGAACTTGCAGGACTCTCTCCTCTTAGGGAAAGAGTTAAGTGAGGGCTGATCCCATTCAGACGTGTAAGATTTGGTTAGATATAAAGTTTTTAATAAAGAGAGGAAGGTTCCCCTCTAAGACCAAAGTTCTATAGGTCTTTCAGTATGCCAAATGTGTCAAAGCTGTGTGTCATATGCTTTTTCATTGTCAAAGCAAACAAACAAGGAATAAGTAATACTGTTTATTTAAAGCCATATATTTCAGCCTGAATATTATAGGTCATTATCAGTAGTGACAATGGTTATTTATAAAGTACAACGTGATAATGGATTGATTAGAAAACATAAGAGCCACATGATGTTATACATAAAACAATGCAATGGTATAACTGAGAAATATTGCAATATTAATTATTCATTAGCTATTTAAAAAAATTATTGATGTGTGATTAAAATAAGGCTTTTGCATACCTTAGAGAGGCTGTTGTTCTGATTAAAGTTTGGATGGTGAAGAGGACTCAGTGCTTTCTTTAAACAAGAGTCAAAATTTATAATAACATCGATGAAGTAAGCATACTTCAGACCATAGGATGTCGTGAGCTGTATCTATTCTAGGCTGTGCTAAGCTTTTCAGATTTACCATTACTAATATAAGATTGATGTTCTTGTATTCTCTCGTCTACAGAGCATCCAGTTTGTCAAAAGCAAGAATCATGACAGTCACAAAGAAGTTGGTAGACACCAGGAAGAGCTAGAGGAGACCGTTTATCTTCTGAAAATGGAAATGATGCTGATAATTTGTTGATAGGAAGAAAAGTAGCCACTAAACTGTATTTCTTAAGAATTCTGGAAATGGGTTCTGAGATGCCAGAAATTGGAACTTGTCGTATTGAGTCATTTGGTTTCCCAGTCAACTGGAGCATGATCACACTGCTACATACTCGGCGAGGTCATGCCTGGAGAAAGAGTCAAAGTAGGGGTATGTGGGAGGCACTATAGAGGCCATGAAATGGCAAGGAGAGTAGTGGCTGCTCTCTGTTTGCTAGACTATCTCCTCCCAGTCTCTCCTTTCCATATATGTCCCCAATACACTTCCCTTTATTTAACAATAAACCAAAAATGAAACAGACAAACAGTGAAGGCAACACTGCGATCAAATTAATTCTCCCTCGACAATCAATTCATCCAAACAAATCAAACCAAGCACAATATTCCAAACATACCAGAATCCCTACAAAAAAAAAAAAAAAAAAAAAAAAAAAAAAAAATCATTTGCACATTCACTTTTTATAAGCATCTGTGGCATAAATTCCAACAAAAATGACGTTAGTTACCACTTTCAAAGCATCCAAACTAGACCTCCTTCTCTTAAGAGAAACCCATATGGAAGCTTCATCAACCACAGTTAACCTTTAATGTCCAAATTATATTCATCATAATTCATTTTTGCCACAATGGCAACACTAAAATTTGTTAAATCGCCCTAAGACATTGTGTCTTAGGGCGATTTAACATTGCCTGCCAGAGAATGCCCAATTTAGACCCCTGCTTTTGACAGGCTCTGACTTATTGTTTCTTTGCTCCACTTAGTAACATTCATCTGTTGCATTTACTGGTCTCCAAACTGAAAACCACTGAGACTTCTTTACATTCCTCCATGAAGCTCAACTTCAATCCAGCTATCCAAACAGTCATCTTCCAAGTGGGGTGACCTGTCCACAACTCCAAATGGCTCCCCCTTAAACATCATTACGGATCAAGCCAGATGTCACATGGAAGTTTTTGTTATAAGCAATGATCCAGTACAACTTGTACACCTACCTATCCAAATTATCAATAATCCCCTCTACTCTTTTTTCCCCAATAACCTTGATCTTGATTTTTCTTTTTACTAGTTCTTTCAGGTACACTGTAGAGGTCACCTCTCCTCTCAACAAATCAAATTACAATCTTGAGCAAGTTTCCTGGTCTCACAGAATGTCCCTCCTCTGACCATACCAAACCTCAGGTCCTTTGGTGCTACAAAAAGTAGCAAGTGGGATGACCTTGAGAACTACTACTCTTCCTTTCCATGGCATGACTATTGCTTCTGCTCTGCTGACCTAGACACATGAACTGAGCGAGTCAGAGAAATTATCCACACTGGCATGAAGGCCTTCATCCCCCTCATTCCAACTAAAATTTCCATCCAATTTCCAAGTCCTTTCAACAGAAGACGTATGAAAGCAATTAAAGGAAAAAAATTAGCTTAATGCAGGTGACTGGCATAAGAACCCCAGCTTCCTACTCAGCCTATGCTGAAACATGCAACAAATAACAGCTATCAGCAAATCCAAATCCAACTTCACAAAAAACCAATAGCAGAAACTTGCCTGTTGTCCAAACTGAAGCTGTATATCTTCTGGTTCCTGCAAAAGCCAGTGGATGCAACTTCTGCTCACCTGTGCTTCCACCCCTCTCTCTCTCTCATCCAGGTGGTACCACTGTTACAGTACCAAAAAATAAAGACTTCCTGACACTCTTTACCTCTAACCTCCTTCATAAATGACAAAAGCAATTCACTTCCTTCTGTGAAAGCAACTGAGTACTATACTGTACTCATATGTTACCTGTGGTCTTGCAGCAAAAATACATAATAAGAATATCAAATAACCTGGACAATATAATATCCTCTGGTCCTGATGGCATCTCTCCAAATGTACTCAAATGTTGTGCTCCAGAGCTAACTCCTGTTATCATCTCTTTAATCTTCTATACTCAGCTGGCACCTATTCCATCACATGTAAGAAGGCATATATCCAACCTATTCAAAAGGGAGATAAAAGCCTACTGTCCAACTGTCATCACCTCAATCCTCTCTAAAATAATGGAGAAAGTTATCAATAGTCAACTTCACTACCAAGAAGATCACCGGTTAATCAGCGACCAACAGTATGGATTCTGCTGATCCAGATCCACAGCTGATATCTTAGCTGTGGATCTGTACATCATCCACCACTGGACATGTGCCAAGAAAAGGTTCAGAGAAATGTATGCTGTCACCTTTTGACTTTTTCCAGGGCTTTCAATCATCTTTGGCACTAAGGCCTACTTTGCAAACAGTCTTCTTTCAGTTAACCTGTCATCTTCTGTAACTGGATAGCCAGCTTTCTCTCTGGTCATTCAATGCATGTCAATATGAATAGTGCCCTCTCTTTGAGCTTTGCCACCAATGCAGGAGTGTCTCCAGGCTCCATTCTATCACCCACCCTCTTTCTCTTATGCATAAATGCCTTACTCTCAATCACCAAAATCCTATTCACAGCTTTGCTGATGTTAGCTCACTCCTTTTATCCTATTCCTTTGACTAACTATGAAGTTCTCAGAGATCCCTAACATCAAGATCATTGCAACTAATGCTTTAAACATTCTCCATGCCATCTTTTAGTGGTATGGAGGATAACCTGGTCAGCTTCAACACTGCCAAAATGTAGTCCTGCTTTTCTCTCACAAAAGGGATCTCAGCTCACCATCCCTTATCCTCAGCAATACACACATTCCTTCCTTGGACTGGCATTTACCTCCAGCCTCTACTGACATAAACACATTACATCAATATCTTCCTCACACTCTAAAACACTTTGTTTTAGAGTGTGAGGAAGTAGATAACAATTGTGGCTAATGCGACTAATAGATAACTCTTCCCTCAACAGGCTCATTTCAACCTCTATCACAGACAATGTTTCAACTCTGTGTCTCTTCTACAGGTAAGTCAGTGCTCCAGTGAATTGGCAAACATCATTCCTCCAACTTACAAGAACAGCATCTGCCTAACATCTTGTATCTCTTGTGTGTGTGGAATATATATATATATACTTGATGGCCATGATTAAATAGTAGTCCAGAGCCCTGTAGCAAAAAACGTATTGGAAAAAATTCAACCAAACTTGGTGTAAGTACACTCTGGAACATAGGTTTTTTTATTTACAGAAGATAAAAAAATTGTACAAAATTCTACCACCAGGGACATCTGGCACTATAAACACATGGTCTGAGATTAATTAAACAGTAATGGCTAAAAGAGATACGACAAATCAATTTTCGTGTTCGTATAACTTACAGATGTGCTTCAATATATCCTCCTTTCAGATATTCCAAGAATTGCATTTGTGAATGACATTTACTACAGCAGAATGTAACATATCTGCATTGATTTGCCTCACATGCTGCATTATTCTGTCTTTCAAGGTTGCTAAATCAGGAACATGTCCTTCCTACACCATGCATTTCAGATGGCCCCACAACCAAAAATCACGGGGTTGAGATCAGGTAAACGAGGTGGCCATGCTGTAGGAAATGCAAGACTAATCACTCTGTTCTGTAAAGTATTTTCATAACATTCACTGTACCAGAAATCCAATGTGAGGTGGTGCTCCATCCTGCATAAATATGGCAGAGCCAAGGCATCTTCACTGCTGCAGTTGCAGATCAACAAAGTTGTGCAGCATCTCTCGATATCTAACAGCACAGACAGTACAAGTCAATGGTCCTGTCAGGCATAATTCTTCGAAAAAGTATGGACCAATAATAAATGATGCAGTGAAACCACACCGTGCTGTGACTTTCAGTGAGTGTAAAGGGGTCTAATGGAACATATGAGGGTTATTTGCAGTCCAAATGTGGCAAATATCCAGGGCAAACTGCAGTCTAGTTTCGGCATCATCATGAATCAAAGCTTGAGTATGGGAGATCTTGTAGGGGGAAAATCTCAGCATTTGATGCAGAATTTTCCACACAGGTGAGTACGGCATGTCCAGTTGCCTTTATATTGCCCGAGCACTGATGGAACCCTTGTGTGTTATTCATTTTGTGTTCCACAATGGCAATTGCAACTTCATCAACTTGTTGAGGAAAAATCTGTTTGTGCCCTCATCCTAGCCTCACTGCTAAAGATCCACTATTTTCAAATCATAAAATCATTTTTCTAAGATTTGTTATTGCCACTTGACCTTTTCTCCTATCCTTCAAATGCCGTAATTCTCGAAGCATGGTATTAGCATTACTGCATTGTTAATAGTAAAGCTTGACTAACAACACATGTTCCAATAAGGTGAGATCCAAAGCACTTCAGTCTTATCAGAATGATACAAATCCATTTCAGTCTTCCTTATATCTACCAACTCGTCAGAAGAAACAGTGAGATTATGCAAATATCAAGCAATTCTAGTGCCAATTGTCTGCTTGTGGCAGAATTTTGTAATTTTTTCCTCCCCCTGTAAATTAAAACCCTATGTTCCAGAGTATACTTACACCAAGTGTGGTTGAATTTCATCCAATACATTTTTTGCTACAGGGCTCTGAACACGTCCTCTTTAATTATGGCCACCCTTAATTATATGGCCTGTATATAACTGACTTTTTAGTACTTGGTTTCTATTTACAATTATTCTATATTTTTTTGCATTATATTTGAAATGCTTTTGCCATTCTGTTTTCCCGTTTACTATCCATTCATTTACTGGTTACGAGCGAGACACTTTTTTTACATACTCCTTCATTTCTGATTGTATTGAATTGTTTCCAATCTTATAAAAATATTTTTCCATCAGTTTTTCTAATCATTTTCATTTCTTAAATGGTATTTAACTGTTTGATCTGAACTGTTTTTTACAGCTTGTTTCTGATGCATAAATTAAAATTAGACATACTTTTATTTTTATACATACTTGTATTAATTGGAATATTGAGATTTTTATTTTTGCTTACTGTTCTGTTTAAACATCCAGAAATCTTGTTTGCCTTAAGCACTTGCATAGTTTTCAGTTCTTTTTTATCTTTTCTTTGCAATGGATGCAAATTACAGTCTCCATAGCTCTGTCAGTTTTGACAAAGCCCTTTGGATGGAAAAAGAACTTTTATCAGGGTTTTTCAACTGAAAGTGAGTTAACTAGTTTCATATGAACAGGGAAGGGTTCCCCTTTGGGAAATTCAGGTTTTTCATCCTGCATAAGTTCAGCTCTGGTAGAGTTCCAAGGGAGTGGAAAGAGGGCAAAATTATTCCTTTGCATAAGGAAGGTTCTAAGACTACAGTAGCAAATTATAGACCGATCAGTATATCAGGTGTGGTGGTAAAAGTACTAGAAAAATTGGTAAAAAAGAGAATTAAAGAATGGATAGATAAAAATATGATACTGTATGATGATCAACATGGCTTTGTGAAGTGTCGGTCATGCCTTAGTAATTTACTAACTTTTTATAATAGAGTAACAGCTGAGTTGGATAATGGAAATGGCTACACGATTATTTTGCAAAGGGCATTTGACAGAACACCACATGGAACACTGTTACACAAATTAGAACAAATGGGGATGGATATGACATGTGACTAGTTGTGTACCACAAGGTTCAGTGCTGGGACATTGCTGTTTAATTTGTAAATAAATGATATAGGAAATAACCTGAAAGGAAATATTCAGTTGTTTGCTGATGATTCGAAATTAGGTAGAGTAATAGTTAATCAAGGCGATGTGAAGAGCTTGCAGGAAGATTTAAATAGACTGTCAGTATGGGCAAAAGTTAATGGGTGTAAGTTTAATGTCAAGAAATGTAAAGTTATGCATTTTGGGATAAATAGATTACAAGCTGTGTATCACATTGATGGGACTGTACTCCAAGAAATAGATGAAGCTAGAGGTTTAGGGGTGGTGGTGGTAGACAGACAGTTAAAGTTTAGAGGACATGTTGCTAAGGTTGCTAAATTAGCCCATAAGATTACTTGGCTATTGAAGAACACATTAACAAGTAGAGATAAGGAAGTTGTAATTCCTCTGTTTGGTCCCCTGGGTCTCTTGGTGGGGGATAAGGAAGCGGTGGAGAGGATTCAGAGGCGAGTGACCAAGATGGTGATTGGTCTGTGGAATGTGCCCTATGAGGATAGATTGAAAGAGTGTGGATTGCAGAAGTTGGTTGATAGGAGAAGAAAGAGGGAATATGATTGAAACATTTAAGTTGCTTAAAGAATTTTATAGGACAGATGCAGGGGAAATGTTTCAGCACTTGGCTAGTGGGACCAGAACAAGGGGGGTCATCCCTGGAAGTTGAATAAAGGTGTGGTCAGTAGGGGTGTGAGGACTAGATTTTTTGCTTGGAGAATGGTGATTGAGTGGAATGGATTGCCAGAGTCAGTTGTGAGTGCTTTTTCTGTTAATAGGTTCAAGGAGAGGTATAATAGATTGTGTGGATAGATTGGGTCTCCTGAGATGAGTCTTCACTCCATGGAGGTGCCCATATAATAATAATAATAAAAACAGGTCAACTGGCCAGGAAAATGCATGCAATTTACATACAAGGTATACTTATGGCCACAGGGCTAACTATTTTATCCTAGAATTATGGTTAGGAAATCCAAGAATACTCAGACAGTCATGGCACTTAAGAGCTTGTTAGATATACTGATGATGCACATAAATTAATCTGAATGTCTTCTGTCAACAAAAATTATATTAATTTGTTGAAATTTTTTTAGAAATTGCAAAGGAAATAATTGCTGTTTATTATTTATAAAGCTTAAAATTTGCATCATCTTTTCTGTTCTTATTCAGATTATAATTTGAATGAAAGAAAAACTCTGAACGTTATTAAAAAAAAAGGTTACTATGTTCTCCCCAGGACCTTTTGAATGGACAAACCGCCCGGCTGGTTTTACTGACTGTCCGGCTAATTAATGTTGTGAATTGACATGGCTAAATAATGAACAAGAATGGAAAAATAATTTAAGACAATTTTTAAATAATAGTGATGAGAAATCGAGCCGGGAGTCTTGATACTCATGAGACTAGCTCAATTTCTTGCATTGCAAGCCAGTCTCAAGAGCTTCAGATATTCATTTTGATGTACACCAATCCGTACGTGGAAGAAGATAAAAATCGGGATCTCAAATACAACAGTATCGGTTGCAAAGAAGATCTTTTATGAAAGAGACATAATTTTGATGTTGACTTAACTGAAAAGAGCCAGTCTTAGAAGACAGAAAACTATCCATCATGGAATTGAAAGACACTCTTGGCAGTCATTTTCAAAATCTTCATTAGCATCTTTCAGGTGAATGGTCAGACCCCTTCACATTGATTATTCAGATTCTAATGTTATTACATTTAAGACTACAATATATAATAAAAACACCTAGAAGCAAGATTTCCAGATATGCCAATCATTTTCTTCTTTTCAAGACTTTTCAATGCAGAAAGTCATGATCAACGTGAGGCGTCTGAGATTCTTTTTGATTATTATTCTAGAAATGGAAGTCCTGCAGTTTTAAACTATGAAAGTACTAAACTAGAATGGGCAATTGCATCAAAAATGATTAATGGACAGTCATACAAAAATCTAGATCCAAGACAAATACTGCTGAAATTAGCAACAACATCTGAGCTCAAAGAGTCTTTTCCAAATTTAGCAAAACTAGCTGCTGTTGGACTGGCCTGTGAGCACAGCTGAACGTGAAAGGGGTTTCTCTGCATTAAAAAGGATAAAAACCTGTATGAGGAATTGCATAAGTCAGAACACTCTAAATAATCTGATGCTGATTTCACTGGAGGGACCAGATCCAACAGATTTTAATTACAAAAAAGCTGTTGACAACTGGGCTTCTAAGAAGAAGAGAAGAATTAATGTTATAGAATTTTAAGCTGTGGGTTTTTTGTTACTTAATGAGAAAATAAGAAAAATACTAGTCTTGTTTGTTATAATTACTATATAAAATTATCCTTGTTTGAAGTAATTTCTAATAAAATTACTATTTTAATTTGTTATGAAAAAGGGTCTTTCTTAACTCATCCAAAATTTTTGTACGCCCGGCCAATGCTTCATTCCACCCGGCTGGTAAAAATTTCTGGGGAGAACGCTGGGTTAACATGCTTATCATAGGAGATGTCTTTCATTAGGTCTAAAATTATCGCATCACATTACAACACAAGGTCTAAAACCATCACATTTTATCACAAGGTTGGAAACTATTGCACCACAATGTTTTCATTGCCAATACTCAGTGTACTGGCAATGAAATTGTAAATTTGTAAGAGAATGGGAAGACGGCCATAAAATGTTACATTTCATACAGATATCAGAATTCTTCCTCTGGAAAACTTAGGTTTTTCATCCTGCAAAATAGGCAAACAACCAGACAGAGAACACATGCAATTAACAGACATAATACACTTGCCTCACAGTCTTACTCCTTTGGCTGTAACTCAAAAACAACCCAACTGCCAGCCTGGATGGCCTAGTGATTCATGTCTCCAACCAACAGGCAGATGGTTTGAATCCCACTGCGAGCATGGATGTTTCTGAATGTCTTTAGGTGGAGAAGAAATTCATCATCCCATTGTAAGACCACTGCTCTACTTAATAGAGGCATGCAGTGGCTTGAAAAAGTGGACTATGTAAAAATATATATAAAAATTCATAAAAAAAAAAATTTTTTTTTAAATCCTCAACCCATCCAAAGTGCTAATATACTATAGATTTACAACCTTTCTTAGTGGAAGTCATGTTGAAGTTCATTGGAGAAAACACATATCTAGAGAAAATAATTATTAACTAAATTTATTCTGCTAATAAATTACTAAGCCAATATTTCACCATAGTGAAAGGCACCTTTAAGCCACATTTTCCCTCAGCCATATTTAAAGTAGTTAGATTCAACATTTATTCTGGTTATTTTTTATGGAAAGGAATATACAAACCATAAGATGAGACTGCAGCAGGTTTCTCCCACATCCAAGTAGCCAACTTTGATATTTTGAAAACCAAGCACTCAACATAGCTACATTTAAACCAATAGTTCTACACTACATTGACTATGTGTTTTAATTATGTGTTTACTATTTGGCATCATGGCCAGAATACATTGGATATGTTTTTAGTGCACAATAACAGCCAATATCTGAAAATAAACTTCACAATAGAAAAATAATGCAACAATTGTCTCCCATTACTAGACACACTAGTGACATGACATGACTAAGAAATGGTTCATCACCACCCAACAGAGGCTATCTGCTGAAATGGTAGCCCTTGAAATTGAGCTCAGGCACCCTCACAATGCTTTATAGCCAATAGCTACAAACCCTACAAACACTGTATGCATCTCCCCCCATCTCTCCTGCAACCAACACACACACACACACACATGATCGCAGAAAAACTATTCCTGTCCCTTATATTCAGGGAACATCAGAAAGATATATAAAGTCTCTGAAAATGCAATCTCCATGCCATTTTAAACCCTTCATTTGGCTATTACTAAATCAAACCTTGGAGACCCAGTGGCAATCAAGGTTTGATAGAGATAGAAAAATCAGAACTTCATAGTGGACTCAGAAGAAGAGAAGAGAGCATACTGAAAGTTCCTAGTAAGTAAATCAGAATATGCTCTGAAAAAATGCAGAAAAATGTAAAAAAAGCAAAGCAATGTGTAAAATTAATGGGAAGACTGATAAGAATATAGAAGACAAATATCAACAAGGTGGCAAAATGTTCTGGAGCCTAGTGAAAAAAGCTTAGAAATAGAGAAAAGAGTACTGGTAAAGGCATTAAAGATGACAAAGGTTACATGAAAACTGATTATAAAGGGATTGGAAATGAAAGATGAGAAATACATTTGTGTGAAAGAAGAATTTAGTATAATTTTCCAACCATAAAAGACTTATTAAGCTGGAATAAACTGATAGGATATTTTTTGAAAGTCAAAGAAACTTTGTCCTCCAATTCGAATAAATAGTAAAAAGTCCAGTAAAATTATGAGTTAAGCATTTTATTACTATAATATAGGATTCAGTCTAGTGAAAGTAATTTAAAAAAAATATATATATATATACTGTAGCTGTTTCTTCAATAAAGTGTACTGATTTTTTTTTTTTTTTTTCAAGAAGATAGTAAACTCAAATTCTGAAGTATTCTGAGTGAAAAAGATGCAACATGTGCTGTGTTCTTTATTCTGAATATTTGGCAACATAGAACTATTGTTTATAAGTGAAGTATTCAAAATTTGAAGATAGTAAATTCAAATTTTGAAGTATTCTGAGTGAAAAAGATGTAACATGTGCCATGTTCTTTATTCTGAATATTTGGCAACATAGAACTACTGTTTGTAAATGTTCCCTGAAGGATGATTCTTACAGGCTGCATATATTCTCATGAAAATTAAATATGAATACAGGATTGATACAGATACATAGATATGTATAATTCTGAAATTAAGAAACTGCTGTTGAATCAAGAGACATGGAAACCCTATTTATTTATCCTTATCCATAAATAGTAAAAATTGATCAATTTTACTGTATTGTTCATTCTATAGACTAAATACAGAGAATTATGTGACCCAACTGTTTAAGTATATCTCGGTACTTGAATTATACATGATATCCTGAAAAATGAATCTCTTTACAAGATTGAAAAAAAGCATAATAACTGATTCATAACTGTTGCAATTAAGTTTGAAAATTAAACAACTTACAATTGTGACAGGGCACTTATATTGATATTTTAAAGGGATTACAAAATAGAAGATATAATAGCTAAAATAATTTAACTAGTATTTCCTATTTTACCAAATGTCACAGGAAACAATACACAAGTAAAATATGTGCATACAGGCACTGAAGTAAAGAAATGTGGTCTACAGGTAGTAATTTTCTTTAGAATTTAGATACTATTTTTTTTTTAGAAGTTTCACCTTTTTAGATTTACTGAAGTCTGAACTTTAGATGAAGGGGGGGGGGGGGGGGATTCCACTGACCAACAAAGTTTGCATATTCAAAGTTTATGTTCATTAGTGAAGATAGCATTATTTTGAGATAAATTATTTTTGTGCCCAGTGAGTGACATATGTGATGAGTGATAATTAACATCTATAAAATATCAACAATATAAGCTAGCAGACAACTTATTCTAATAGTATTAACTCACACCATCATATATAACAGGTAATTTGTTAAGCTGCTCATATTTTGCTGAATGTCAAACTAATATCCTCAAAGACAAAACAATTATCACAAAACACAAGGCACTGCAATGAATAAATTACATGGTTTTTGTTTTTAGTATGGTTTTGTAAGTTAATACCACTGAAATAAGTTACAATAAAAATAACAGCCACTACTTAAGCTTCATAACTAATATACATGCTTCAAGTCACTTAAACAGCGCCAAAAGATTAAAACCCCTTAAATAGCTGCTGAACATAAAATGTTCAATAGCCAATGCTTCTTAATCTTAGTACAGTAAAAACAAATCACAAAGGAGACACTAAATAAAACTTGTGTGCACCAAGAGTTTTATCTTGGTGCACACAAGAGTTTTAATCAATTATATATAATTGATTAAAATTCTTGCTGTTTTAATCAATTATATATAAAACTAAATGCTTTAATCACAAAATTACCCAATCATAAGTGTTTCCTAAAATTTATAAGTTACAGCAAATCAAGTAACAAGTTTTTTCACTTGGTTATAAAGTAAATTAAACTTGCCAAGAAATTATATTCTTGTTTATTCCTTTATCTAAAAATGGGCTACTTATATATAAAAGTAGATAACTTCACATCAATTGCCTTAGTATCCCATAATGCAAAGCACACATCCTTTTGGATATGTATAAATGCTATGAATTATGAGAAGGATCACTACCCAAATTAGTTTCAACCTTTACTGAGGCCTCATCAGTAGGAATCCAACCCAAGAGAGAGAGATACCAAGGTTAAATCAATGCAAAAGTCATATATTTCCCACATACAAGTAGCAAAAAGGTATATCAAACATTCAGGATTAGAGATAGTTGTAGAAAGTATTTTTTTCACATGGTTATAAATTACTTTAATTTTTAACCAAATGAAAAAACTTGTTTTCTTTGGCCTTGGATTTTTGATTTTTTGGAGAATTGTTGACAGCCAGTGTCCATCATTTCTTCTTCCTTAGGAAAAATATCCAAGATATCATTAAACTGGATTCTCTCTCTAGGGTATATTATTGTGTTTATCCTCTTGCAAGGGGAGCAGATATCCATCTAATCTGTTAATGGATCAGGAGGCACGTCATGATTCTCTGTGGTACACATTCCTTTATTTTTAATTAGTGGATATTCATTTAGGAGAATTATTTTTGAGATATCATCTGGAGCGAGCCAGATAGGCTGTAAAGAGACAACAAGCAAATCATGCCATTCAGGAATGTTGTAATTGTGAGAAGGTGGAACAGACATGGATTAAGGTCCCTACAGACACATTCTTTATAAATTCTTTCTCAGCATAAGAGGTTTTACGACTAGATTTTGTTAATTTTATATATGCCTCTTTGCCCCCTGATACAGGATGCTCTACTTGGTTTTTACTTTATTTTTTGGATCTCTTTTTTCATCCTCCCACCCTGGGCATGCTTGGGAATATGCTAGGTGAGAAATTTTTTTTTTTTTTGTTGAAATTCTCCATGAAGAAATCTATGCACAGTGTCTATAGAGTCTTGTGATATCAGGAGAGAAGAAATTTTCAGTAAGGTCTAGTATTACATTGACAGGGAAATTCTTGCACACTGAGACAGTGTCAAGGTTGGCAATGATGTCCAACAGTGTGGGTATGGATAGTTTTGTTGGATGAAATGTGATGGGTTCTTCACAATTATATTATTATTTGGAGTTTTGCTCTTAGTCTTTGTTCTTGTGATGTTTGCTGCCACATCACACAGAGTCAGGGCAGACAGTTTGAGAATGATATACTTCTGACATTTAAAACTGTGCATGGGGTTTGAAATGCAAAGCCTAATTGGGCAGTTGAGATATTCTGACATTTAAAAATCTCTTTCTAGAAATAATGATATTCCTGGTAAGAACCAGGTGACATTCCTATGTATGAAGATTCTCCTTATGGTTGTCATTCCTTTTGGTTTTTTCAATTCAGAGCAGATCTCTTCACCAGGAACAGCAATGTCATCCCTCGGCAACAACTCCATATGAGTTAATCATTTGAGATATCTCAAAAAAAATAAATATGCCAACATGGCCAAATGATTTAAAGCCACAACTTAAATCCATGCATCTAGTTTCTAAATTGTACAGTGTTCCAAGGATCCACAAGGCTGGTTTCCTTAAGACCTATAGTGGATAGAATAAGCTGGCCTGCTTATTTTTTTTATTCAAACACTTCTAAATCTACTAGAGAATCACAGCTGATATTTAGATTCCTTCATCAAGAACCCATCACATCTCATCAAACAAAACTATCCACCCACACTGTTGGACATCATTGCCAACCTTGACATTGTCTCAGTGTGCAAGAATTTCCCTGTCAATGTAATACTAGACCTCACTGAAAATTTCTTCTCTCCTGGATATCACAAGACTCTATAGACACTGTGCACAGATTTCTTCATGGAGAATTTCAAAAAAAAAAAAAAAAATTCTTGCACTAACCAATCCAAACTCATCATTTGGTGCAGATACATGGATGACAATTCCTGAAACATGGCACTGCTGATTTCAAGTTTCTTAATCAATTCATTCCACTACAAAAAATAAAAAATAAAAAATAAAATAAAATAAAATTCACTTTAGAAGTTGAAAACAAAGGTAAATTGATTTTTACTTTTTGGATCTTTTTTTTCATCCTTCCACCTTGGGCATGATTGGGAATATGCTGGGTGATCTCTTTCATAATTAATATCATTATTTCAGAGTTTTGCTCTTAGTCTTTGTTCTTGTGATGTTTGCTGCCACATCACACAGATGACAGAATCAGCACAGACAGCTTGAGAATGACTATACTTCTGACATTTAAAACTGTGCATAGGGTTTGGAATGCAAAGCCTAATTGGGCAGTTGAGATATTCTGACATTTAAAAATCTCTTTCTAGAAATCCTTATTTCAAAATCTAAAAGTGATGTAATATTAGACATCTAGAAAGCACACTGGTACTGGACATTATTGCCGCCATCATTTATACCCTCAAATCTATAGGAATCATTTATACCCTCAAAAAAATGTGCCACTTCTATCATGAAAGATGAAGAAAAGAAAAATAAAGAATCAAAAGTTCTACTCAATCAATTCATTCTCAAAAGATACCCAAGGAAATTGGAAAACAAAACACTATTCTCCAATCCTACTCTACAGCTAAATCCTGATATGCATTACAATCTCAGCATGAGAGTAGCATTCAAAACCCATTCTGATAAAACAGAGCCTCTTTCACTCTCCCAAAGACAATACCTCCGCCTTTTCTACAAACGTCCTAACTTGGGTTTACCAAATTCCTTGTTCCTGTTTTTACATAGGTCAGACTTCTAGAAATTTCAAGATAAGAAAATAAAAAGAACATCTCAGTGATGTAACTCACAACATAAAAGAAAGATCAGGTTTAGTGTTTCACTTCTCCCATCATACACATCATGACATCCAATGGAATAGGACCTCTACACCTTGGAAGAAAACTTCCTCTCTTGTCAGATAAAGCTAATAGTATCTAATAGAACTACTTATAATATAACTGACAGAGATCTTACGCAAAGCCAGTTAAACAAATTGAATAAATTGCTATATCAAACATATTCCTTAGATGTAATACCACTGAAAAGTTTCAGATTCTTCATACTTGTCCCCCCCATGTATTTATAGCCTTCCTATAGTACACAAATCTGGTTATCCATTACATCCAGCAGTTGACTTCATAGGATCTCCTACTTATTATTTGGTAAAATATCTTTCAAGACAAAACTTTACTGGAAAAACCACCTCTTATTTCAAAAATAGTTTTGACTTCAACGAAAAAAGTTAAAGATCTTCAACAGTGTGAAATGATGGTTTCCTTTGATGTAGTTTCACTGTTTACAAATATACCACTTCAAGAAACTCTACAGCTTCTACAAATAGATTTCCCTGACAACATTGTCAAATTATTCATGTTTACTATCAATGCCAGTTATTTTACTTGCATAATAAATTATTTCAGCAGATAGAGGGTAATGCAATGGTTAGTTCTATATTGCCTGCTTTGGCTGATCATTTTATAGAGTATTTAGAGGATCGGATTTCTAACATCATTTCTTCTCGATCTTGCATTTGACTACTTTTTGTGGATGACATCTTTGCAATTTGGTCTCACTGTGAAACAGAACTACTTCAATTTCTGGATAAAATTAACTCCATATATACTTGCATCAAGTTCACTACTGAACAAGAATCTAACAACAGTCTCCCATTTTTGGATACTTCAATACATCATAACTCTGCTGGTAATATTGAATTTTCTGTTTACAGGAAGCCATCCTTTACAGGCAGATATATCCATGCATCTTCACATCATCATCATCACCATCCTTCAGAAAAAATAGGTATTATCAAAAGCCTGGTACACTGAGCATGCATAATTTGTTCTTCTGTCTCTTCTATTAGAAGAATTAAATAAAATAAAACTTACTCTATTACTTAACAGATACAGAAAGACCTTGATAGAGAAAATATTCAATAATTATCATCCCTCTTCCAGATTGCAATCTGATGATAAAAGGATCACCATACCCTACCTTAAAAGAACATCTGAACAAAAAGGAAAGGACCCTTCACAGATATGATTTGTATATCACCTTTAAACCAGTTTGGAAGTTGTCATCTTTTTTACTGCCTCAAAGATACATTATCATCTCTATCATTGCCTGGTGTTTATCAAATACCCTGTTCTTCTTACTTTGGACAGACTGGCATTCTGCTACTATTAGAATCCAAGAACATCAAGATTATATAAGATTTTTGGAAACTTACGGTTCAGGCCTTGCTTCTCATGCTGTCAACACTAGGAGAGTTCACTAGAACCGTACCAAGTGGCTACATTACAGTAGGTTCAAATTTGATCATCTATTTTTTGAATTGTGTGAAGCTCTACAGCACCATCCTAATCTTAATTGGACAGGCTGTTTGCCTATCTCTAAGTTTTGGGAAATGATTGCTGTTAATTGTTTATAATATTTTTAAATTAATTAATTAATTATACATCTATAACCACATCTCTGAACTCTAATAGTATTTCCTCCTACTGTACAGCTGTGACCGAGACACATGACATTATATGCATGCTGTATGACTCATTCTTGTATTCAGAATTTAAATGTTGCTACCAGTTCTTCTGCCTTCTTGTTGAATGAAGTTTTAAATACCAAGGTGAGTATTTTTGGCTTTTTTCCTCAGGTTTTTGATTACATGCTGATCAAGTGTTCACTTAAGAAAAATGCAATCTTTGATCATGGTAAAGAGTGGTTTTTCCCCCTCAGAGGTTTCTGTTTAGTCTCTGATGATAACTGTTTGACATGCTAAAAAAATTCCTTAATCAAAAGAACTAATAAAAGATAAATATATCATCCTTAAAGTAGTGCAAAATACCAAAGCAATTCTCATGCTGAAGGCTTCCTCACTTAAACTCTCTGTTACTTTTAAAATTTTAATGGTAAACATTGTTTTTTGGGATATAAAGCGGAAATGGATATTTATTATCCTTTCTTTCAATAAGAGAGTGAACAGGTGGCATCAATGGCAGAAGCATGGAAATATTAATAAGTATAAAATTAATCCAGGATCACAAAGAGGTGTGTTTCATGGATTATTCAAATATGATGCCTCACAGCCACTTTTTCAACACCTATGCTCTATACAAATTAATCAATGCTATGGCATCACATTAATATGTATTTTATTGATCTGATACAACCTACATTAGGTTTACAAACAATAGAATAAAATGGTCTAATTAAAATCAAAATTGAGATGGCCTGGCAAATTTGAGTAAACATCTCAAATAACTCTGGCTCAAAAAATATTCTATCAACATTTACCCAGCCTGATCAATTATATGCATGCCCTTTTATGGAGAAAATGAAGCTAGTAAGTGTTTGTACATAATTACAAAAACAAAATACATCAAAAATGAATACATCAGAAGGGAACATAAGATCATCATCAAGTTTACATTATTAAATGATAAACAGAACAGGAGATGAAAACAGGGGTTGTAAACAAAAATAATAAGGAAAAGAACCAGAGGAAAATCAATATTTACATGGATTTAATAACAATGAGAAAAATTAGAATGACAACAATAAAATGGGAATATTTTTTTTCTTTAAAATAAAGCAAAAAATTTTACATCCACATAATAGGAAAAATACTCTATATATTTATGGTATTTTTATTATTATATGGATACAACTCAACTTATTTCAGATAGAACATCTATAATCAAACTGATATTCCTTTTTTGGATGGATCTTTGTTAGAAATCCTCAACTTCAGGAGATTTTCTCAACATTATATACTTATGTGAAAAATAATTATAAACAAAGTCAATGCGAAAGCAGGTGGGAGGAAGAGAGAGAGAGAGAGAGAGAGAACTATGGTAAGCAATACCAAACTCACGTGTCTACAAACAATGCAAAATTTAAAATTAATGGCTAGGAGAAATGTCTTTAAAGGAATAAATTATCATAATAAACTGAATTACTTACATCTCTTTTTCTTTTATTGACTGGACCTAAACAAAGAAGAAAGTTATTTATTTTTTATGTATGGAAGTGCTTAGGGTTAATTGTAATTAATCATATAAAATACTATGCTTTATAATAACAAAATTCCAAATTAAACCCTTTTAATTTTAACTAGGCATCTGTATAGAGTCACAAAACTTATTCTGAAAGGCTCATGCTAACCATCAATCAAACATTAACATCTTTTTTTAAACCTACTAAGAGTGCACTCATAGCTACCTCCAAGACCTCAATCCATTCATTTATTCCCATCTCCAAGAATTAAAGCACGGTTCTCATATTCCAGCTAACTACAATTTACTCAACTTTCTGGGGTTACTTGTTCTTTCACCTCCAACCACAAACCATCAATGCATTTCAGAGGAATTTCACAGACCTGACACCATCCACCATCTTTCATCTTGTCACCAATCTTTGAATTCCCTCCATGATTCATTTATCATCAAGAAATCTGAAATCTTTGCAATTGAATCTATGAAATTTTGCAATCAAATTTGAGCTGTAATCAAAATGTGTTCATATCAAAATCTTATAATGAGGGACAATCTCCTGCTTGCCAGTCATGTTTTTGAACATCCAAGTGATCCTTTGTGCCATCTTGTCTACAGACCTGTTAATTTCTTGAAGTCAACACACAGCCCAAAGTAATCTTTTCAGATTACTTTTCATCCTAAAATGCAATATTTTACACTTTGATACACTCAACTTGCAAGATCTCTGCATCACTTTTATTTACCACTGTTGGCCCCCAATTTAGCATCATCAGCAAAATGAGTATCAGATTATTCCCAATATCATTAATCTACAATTAAATAACAAGGAACCAAGTGCAGAGGCATGTAACACACCAATCATTACCTTGCTTCTACTCCACTATATACTACTCATTGATGTCCCTCAGCCAATCTCTTATTCATGACTAGTTATATATCCATTCCCATATGGTCCATTTTCTTAAAAGATTTCTCTGTTAACTGCCACTTTATTACAGAAGGTAAGCAGATGACTAAGACAGATCCCCTGCCTCACTCTTCTCACAAAACGTTGCTGCTCCTCATGGTGTATTACATTTCTACTATCCAATCCTGAACTTTTGCATGATTTAGTGGCATTTACCAGATAACTTGTGAAAAAAAGAATTAATGAACATCAATATTATATCGAATACATGAAACCTCAAAAGTCTGGTCTGGCACAACATAGTATTGACACTAAACACAGTATCCAGTGGGATGAAGCTCATCTTCTCCATAGAAGCAGGTTTAAATATTAATGCCTTTTCAAAGAAAGTTGTGAAGCCCTTTTACATTGGCCAAATCTGAATCAGAGCAATTGTCTCTCTCTCTCTCTCTCTCCCCCAAAAGTGTGGGAGATTCTTATTTTATGTAACCATCAAAAATAGTTTTTAATAATATTATTTATTAATATTAATTTCTAGCATGCAACAGTTTTTAATTGGTAAATCACCAGCTGCTGTATGTATCTTATATCCCAATTTGCTTGTTTCTACGCACTGATGATGTACTGTTATTTTCAGTACAAAATATCTGTATACTTTCATTTCATTAAAGTTAATTACTGTGGTTATTGTGTAATTTATAATATTATTGTTTAGCTTTTTAAGCTAAACAATATTATATTATAATAATGACAACAATAATTATTATAACTAAAGCTAATGGTATGCCACCGATAAAAAAGCAAACAGAAAGCAAAAAAAAATCAAAATCTTCCTGTTTTCCCTTGCATGTTAAGCTCAGTGGCATCATGGCCAAGTAACATGGCTTCTCTGAAACCTAATGAATTTGAAACTTATTTAACACTGATATCAAAACAGATTCCTCAAGGGTGAAATGGCTTTTATAATCTCACACACCAACCATTCATAAGAAAAGTACTGAAATGCCAACCTGAGTGATTATGCTAAATTAATACCTTCCAAATATTTAACCAGAATATAAATTTCACAATCAATATGAGATCTCATCAAGAAAAGAAAGTTGGAGAAACAAAGAGATATATATGGACTGAAGAATATAAGAAACTACACAGAGAAGTCAGAAAACACATTAGGCAGGACAAAAAAGATAAATATTATGCTATGAAATGTGAAAAGATAGAGTTCCAGATGAGGAGGCACAATTACAAAGGATGTCTGGGATTAGTTTGTGAGCTTAAGCCCAAGTTTAATTCCAAAGTGAATGTTATCAAGGATTGGAATGGATCAATGAAGAACTGTACAGCACAGAGGATGAGGAACATTTGGAAGAGATCCTTCCCACTAGAATCTTGAATTGGAAATGCCACTTAGCATGAGGTTGAAAGAGCAGTTAAAGAACTTAATAACAATAAGGCCTCAGGTGCAGATGGAATCCAGTATGAGTTAAGGTCACAGGGGGATGGTGGGATAACAGTGTTTCATATTGATTATAAAAATATGGGAGACAGGAGTATGGCCTAGAAACTAGATGAAGTCCATATTTATACCACTGCACAAGAAGGGAGATATGAAAGACTGCAAGAACTATAGAACTATTACTTTAATATGTCATGCAAGCAAGCAAGATTCAACTGAAGATTAATTTAAACAGGATTAAAATCATGCCTGAAGAACATTAGGTTTCAGGAAAGACAAGAGGACTAGACTTCCTTTGGTAATGTGCTTCATAGACCACTCAAAAACTTTGGATTGTGCTCATCACAAAATTATGGAAGGTAATGAAAGTAATGGGTTTTAGTTAATGCATTATGACACAGTAAGAACAGGTGCTGAATTAACTAACTGACTTCAAATAGGCAAGGATGCCTACTTTCTCCTTACCCTGTTTAATAACTATGCTGAGAACATCATGTGTAGTACTAGATGGGGCTGAAGAAGAAACCATGATATGTGGCAGATAAGTGAGCAATCTGTGATACATTGATGATACAGTACACTTCTGTAACGGCATTGAAGAACTAGGATAAACCTTAATGGAAAAATAACTGAAGAAGTCAGTTATTTTTCCATTAAGTTTGAGTACTTGGGATCCATTATCAATGAGAAAATTGCTGTTTAGAAGACATCAGAAAAAGATGACAAATAACTAGAATAATAGTCAGGGATGTCGCTAAAGTCTGGAAGGCCAGCTCTACCACTAGAGGAACAAAATTGATGATTCTGGATGCAGCTTTTTTTATTTATTTATTTTTTTAAGTAGCTACTTATGGATGTGAAACTTAGAACTTAAAAAAGAAGTCTGACAGGAAAAAAAGGAAGCTACTTTTTCTGAGATATAGTGTTACAAAATGGTGTAAGTGTTGTCTGAAAAAGGGTTATTTGAGTGACCATACGGAATCTGCTAATGCCCAGTGAAATCACGGATGGGCTCCAAAAATAATTGTAAAACTTTAAAACTTCTTAAGAGCAATGACAGAAGAAAGTTGAAATACTCTGGATCCACAAATTGGAAGGAGGACTTCTCAAAACAATAAAAGAGATAAGAGATGGATGGCATATCTGGAGTGACCAGTCTTCAGAGAGTTAACACCTCAATAAAAGCCTACAACAAGTTCATGTGGTAAGAATTCATGTGGCACATCACCATGCTGTATGGTGATGTGAAACACGAGCAGCATCTGCTGATGTCCGATGAAATTATAGATGAAATACTTATCCAGAGCATCCTTCATTCTGCATAACAGATTTGCCTTTACAATACTTACCAAAAGTTTATTCTAGTGACTGACTCTGGTAGTAAGGCTTATACGTTGGTTATTCGTAATGATATTATTTAAGGAAATTACAAAGTATGCTATATATTAATTAGAATAACTTTTAATTAATATTTCCAACATTTTAGCAAAGTCAAATTGTCACCATCAAGGAACAATGAACAGAGGGATATGTGTAGTGCCTGTGTACAGACACTACAAATAAAATGTATCTAAGGGTATATTTTAAAAGTTTTTAAGTCTTGCATTTAGAGAGAAAAAAAATGGCATTTGAAATCATAAAGGGCCATGGAGAGGCAAATGTGGTTAGAACAAAATGGCAGGTGCTAGAATTTAATTTTTCTTTTGTTCTTTCTTTTTTACAATGCAGCTTCTTTGACATTTTTTTTCATAATAAAGGGAAATTAAGTCGAGATCAAATTTGCTCTTCTCAAGTACAATGTGCCTGAAAAATTATCTATTTCAATTGTAAATTCAAATTTAGAAATTTTTTTTTAGTGGTTCACTCATAAAGATGGATTAGAAATTCCCAAAGACATACTTATGATAAAAGCAAAGGCAGCAGAACCGACACTTTTAACTGAACAGCAAGAGGTTTCAGACATAGCAACAGATAGCTCAATACATTTATAGGAAGGTAAAAAGATATAAATTACATTGGTTAAGTGTAACATTACATACCATTTCAGAAGAATTTTCATGTGTAAGCAAAGAAACTGTGAATGACTGGTAATTAGCTATTACAGCATACTAAAACAATGTGTGCCAAAGAGACATTCATAATGCCATCTTATATTTGAATCTATTATCAGATAAAAACCTTGGGCTGCAAAGAATGATTCTTGCAAAGGTGGAAAATGCAGTAAGAGGGAAGCACTTGAATCTTTTGCTATGAATAAATATGGGCAGTAGTGATGAAATCTGGCTACTGCAAATTAGGAAGTCTGCCAGTCCACAAGCCTTCCGGAATGCTCACCACATCCCACAGACATTTGAAGTCATGGATTTATATCATTGCGCTGGAATTTTTTCTTATTTAAAATATCATTTGAACATATGACCTTATGAAATTGTGAGACTACTGATTTTATGTGCTCTGCTAATATCCATCTTCTCCAAGACTTTTATTATTCTTTGCTGACTTGAGGACTTTTCATAATTCTTCTATCACAATGGATGGTTCTGTATCTGTTTCCTTGCCTGTGTATAGGTCCATATAAAACTCACTACATATTTTCATTATTTCTTCTCTATTATATTGTACTATTCCTTGCTTATTTTTCAATTTTGGAATCCATTTTATCCTTCCATGTAACCCTTGTTGTAGTTTTTGATTTCTTTTCTAACTTTTGCATTTCCGTAAATTCTAGATTATCATTGTTACTTCTATGTCTCCTTTTTCTTAATTCTTTCCTGGGAATCAAAAAATTATCCTTTTTTTTGATTAGATCAAGAGTCTGTAAATTAAGTTTTTCTCCAGAAGTTTTATTTGCTCATCATCAATTTCCTGATATGTATCCTCAAGGAGTGTTCAGTTTACTGACAGCACTACATGTTAATTTTAAATTATTATTATTATCTTATTAACAATTTTCCTCCAAATTAGTCTATTATTTGTGAGTACTCCAATATTGTCATTTCTGACTGAATCAATCCACACAGATCTTGATCTTCCACTGGATATCTTTCCTGCCATCTTGGCATTAAACAGCTGTTTCGCTAACCCTCCCTCACCAATTCCATTTAAGTGGCCACACCACCTTAGATTAACTCTACTGACACATTCTTGAATGCTAATAATGTCAGGTTCCTTTCTAATATCTTGACTTTTAATATGATTCTACCACTGATGCCATTGGTTCATTCCCCAATTTTTTCAGAAACTCTCATATTTGTGATCTCTAGTTTTTGATCAGGTGCTTTATTTCTAACCCAACTCTCAGATCCATAACTTAAAATTAGTTTGAACACTGTCTTGTATACTGCTAGTTTGGTGTTTTGGCTAATTTCTCTCTTATTCTATATAAGTTTATTCAACTGGCTACCCACCATACCAGCTTTGCTTACTTTGTTGTCTATTTTCAGATTTAACTTGCCATCTTTACTAAAAACTGTGCCTAAATAGCTGAAATATTTTACTTGTTCTATAGGATCTCATTCTGAATGCAGCTGAAATTTTCTATGCTCCTGTCTATTTTCATAGTTTTGGCCTTTTTATTGCTGATTTTCATGTAAATTTGGTCAGAGAATCTATTATAAAATTTAGTCAGAGAATCTAGCAGAGTTGCACTAGATTGTTTAGGACATCATCATCTGAATAAAGCAAAGAGCTAAGTTTGACATCTCTAATTCTAATATCAGGCCTAATGTCACTTTCTTTCATAATGTGATCCATATAGATGATGAATAAGAGTAGAGATAATGTGCATCCTGTTTTACCCCTGATTTTATGTCAAACCATCTTCCTGTATTTCCTTCAATTCTGGCTGACAACTTAAATGTAAACTATGTATTATTCTGTATGATGTTCCATTCACCCCATATAATTGCAATGTTTTGAAAAGCTTTTCTCTGGGCACCTTGTTGTATGCCTTTTCTAGATCTATAAAACTTAAATACAGATCCTAGTCATATTTCCACGATTTCTCAACCACTGGTCTTAAAGTGAAAATCTGATCTTGACAACCTCTAATTGGCCTGAACCCAGCTTGTTCTTCTCTAAATTTCTCTTCCACAATCTTTCTCAACCTCTTTTCAAGTATGTTTACATAAATCTTATCTGGAGCACTTAGTAGAGAAATTCCTCTGTAATTCTCACATTCAGCTTTATTCCTTTTTTTATAGATAGGTCCTATGAGAGCTCTACTCCAATCATTGGGAATCTGATCTTCCCTTCTGACCAGACCCTCTGAATTATGCAGTGTAGCCACTGCAAAACTTTTATACTTCCATACTTGAACATTTCTGGTTGTATATCATCTACTTCAGCTGCCTTTCCATATTTCAAGTTTTTGAAATCATGTTTCATCATGTTTCAACATGATGAAACATGGTGTTAGTAATGACTAGTCCGGTCCTGAGCAGAAATATAATAAATACTTACCGTTATTATTAGCTTTGTCCTTTTCTCAAAATGTTCCTATATATGTGGTGGGATTCATTTCCTACTCTGCCATTCAGATCTCCAACAAGGACCACTTTTTCCATTTTGTTTATGTCAGCTGCCTGTTCTAATGACAGGCAGCTGACATAAAAAAAAATTCTGACATAAAAAAATTCTTTCGCTTCTTCATTAGAAGAACCTTCTGTGGGACCATAGGCACAAATAAGTTTCGTTGTCCATTTCCCCATTTTGAAGTTTGTCTACATAACTCAACTTGAAATGCCTTCCAATCAAGAAGTTTATCTTCATGTTTGGTATTGAATGCAATAACTACTCCTTCCTTTCCTTATTGCTAAAAATAACATCCTGTTGATAATGATTTCTTAACCTTCTCTCTGCATACAGGGGTGCAAACACACCCCAGGCTAATAAAAACATAAATAAAAAGTTGCCAAATGGAAAATTTCCAAAGTTTTCTTAGGAATGCTATCTGTGATATGTTTCACACACAATTTGAAAAAAATTTCATTCAAATCAGTGAATTTGAATGTTGTAGTAGTAAGGCTTCAAAGCACCTGAGCGCTTAACCATATACAGGGATATACATGCACCCTGATATTCTCCATACAAAAACCGGTTTTGGTAAGCAGCTGCATTAGTATTTTTACATAGTTTGTTTTGTATTTACATTCTTGTTGACTGAAATATATATTTTTTGCTTTGCTACTAGCTTTAAAACTATGTATGATTCTTGTATGAGCATGTATATTTATCTTCGTTTTTAGTCATTTTTCGCTAGTAAGTTTATAAGTTTGTTTTGTGATATCTTTATTTTATTGTTGTAGTTTTTACAGAATTTTTTTTCTGTGGATATTTTAGATAATTATGACAGGAAGAAAAAGACATTGTACCAGTTCCGAGTTGAGAGATCTTTTAGAGGAAGTGTCGTCAGTTGCTTCATCAAATATGCCAAGCGATGATGATGATGATGATTCATATGTGGAATTAGAAAATTATATTTGTGATGGCGATTTATCAGCTTTTGACAATGTTGCTGAAGAATATATACCACAATTAGATGAAGAACTAAGAGAAGAAGAAGCAAATGCAGAATCTATAGCTATTGTGGATGCGTCAGCTGCTGGTTCTTCTGCTGAGAATATCCCAGAAAATGTTGTTGTGTATCCAAATAGAAACTCAAAAATGAACAGAAGATGGACCAATGTTCCTCCTGATGTACATAAAGTTCCTGACTTTCAGGTATTTTGAGAAAGAGAAGGAATTGGCAGAGCAATAAAAACTCAAAATCTACACTTCGCAATGGACTGTTTCAAACAAATAATTCCTGAAACAATTATAAACATGATTGTGTGTCAAACTAGTAGAAAAGACAGAGATCATTACGATGCATCCAGAAATCAACAGCAATACAAACGACTTTGTATGTGGTATGATACTGATGCTGATGAAATCTATACTATGATTGGCATTCTAATATATGCTGGAATGCAGAAGAATTGGAATGAATGGATGATCGAGCTCTGGGAGAAAGACAAATGCATGAACACTGAAATTCATGATGATGAAGAAATTATTCACACCAATTCTGACGATGCATCTTAAATTTATTTTTTTTTATTTATACAAAATTTTTTAATTTTTATATTTTAAATTAAATTTTTTAATTTTTTATACTTATCTTCTTAAAAATCAATAAAATTTCATTGCAAATACTTATGCAGCCAAAGTTTTTTCTTTACATTTTGTACTGAAAATGCATGGGGTGTAATTACACCCCTGTACATGGTTAACGTTAAAATATTTGTACACAGAGAGAAGGTTAAACTTTTAGTAACTTCTGTTACTGTTGAAGCTATTTCTGACATTCTATCAGATAAGCCTGATTTATTCATACTTTTTCCCTTCAACTTTTCTTTCATTATTTCCTCAAATTTTTCTTTATACTTTATTATATCATCACTTTCTAGTGTGGGTTTTTCATTAACAATTTCAATTTCCACCTCTTGATGTTTATTTTTTTCACTGATTTCACTAGCCTACGATCAATACCAAAATTAAACTAGCTGATACCAGATACATCTAGTATTTCCATGTTGTTCACTATAATATAATCAATTTCATTGAAAGCTTCTCTATTTGTTGATCTCCAGATCCATTTTCAATTAGTTTGAACACTTATAGGTGCTCAAATCTCATGGCTGCATGGACTTGTGAGAATGTCTTTAGGATAGTAGATTATTTCATCACCTATTATTAGACCATCATACTGCTCACTGGAGACTCAATTTGGCTTGAAAAATTACCATGTTTGATCTCAAGAGCATGATTCCCAGATCATCTAACCTTTAGCAAAACATGGTACTTAAAATAATAATAATAAACAAGACTTAAGTACTAAGTCACCACCACAATGTAAACCAAAAAATGAACTTTTTAATAAATGTACCTCTGCTTGCATCACCAGGTAATAACCTTTGCTGTGCAGCTGTTGCTGTTGTTCCATACTGAAAATATGCAGCATCAGCAGAAGATAAAGGGTCTGCTGATCCTTGAAAACTATTTAAACATTCCTGAAAGAATAATTCAAAAGTTATAAGTTTTTAACAGAAGTTTTAACGTGAAATATTAATGGTTATATTTCACGTGCATAACCATCATTATTAATAATATATTTCAATTTATGCAAAGGATGCTGAAAACAACATTATTACAGAATATGACAAGCAACAAACTTTCAAATTTCTTTGGTTAGTGGCATGAGTATAAGCTTAAAACAAAATGATACAAATATCAGAATTTCCTACATAACTGCAAACAAAAAAATGAAATGGATATATGCAGTCACCCATTATATGCATCTGAGTTTGAAGGAAGATCCCTATACATACATACTACATGATACCTACATAAGGAGGAGAAACACTCTATATTACTGTATTGCACATCAAACCAAATATATCAGATAGCAGCAAAACTCATTTTCTTTGAGAAATGACACAGAATCCTAATTTCTATAAACACAGAAGGGCTCGTAACCAAACAGCAAATATTATGTAAGCTTGTTTTGTCTTGAAGTTAATTAAATTAACCCTCACAAACACTAAACATTTCATCCTTAAAGCCTTATTTCATAACACTAGTTAATAAAATATATAAATTATATATAAATATATAAATTATATAATATTATATAAATTATATAAAATATATAAATTAAATTAATAATAAAAAATTAATAAAATAAAATAATACTAGTTATTTCATATGCATCTCAATATATCAGGTTGATAGCTAAATGCTATCAACCTGTTATGTGCAACATTGAACTACCTCTTCAATGGATGAAGAAACTCAGGTGTAATAAGGAGGTATGAGAGCTGTTGCACAAACTACATAAGAATTCAGCAACAGGGGCTGATGAGATATCAGCCAGTTCAGCTGAACTGGCTATTCCTTTAACCAGGCTATATAATTCGAGTCTCAGAACAGGGAAGATTCTGCAGGAGTGGAAAGAATGTATGGTAATTCCATTGCACAAGGGCGATGCAAAGACCAATGTATCCAACTGTCAACCAATCGTATCTTAGGAGTGGTGGTAAAAATTTTGGAAAAGTTGGTTAGGACTTGCATTCAGAAATGGGTTGACAGAGAATCTCTACTTTGCAATGAACAGCATGGGTTTACTAAGGGAAGGTCATGTTTTAGCAACTTGCTCATATTCTATAATAATGTCACCATCGAACTAGACAAGAGGAATGGATATACGATGATACTTTTGGATTTTGCTAATGCTTTTGACAGAATACAGCATGGAAGTCTGTTGCATAGATTGGAGAATATGGGGTTGGATTATAAAATATTAGTGTGGATAAGAGAATGGCTAACTGACAAATATCAAAAAGTAGTATATGGGAGGTATGAGTCTGCAAGATTAAAGGTAACTGGTGATGTACCACAAGGTTCTGTACATTAATGACATTGGGAAGGATGTGATAGGTGACATACAGCTATTTGCTGGTGATGAAGCAAAGATAGGTAGGGTAATCAGGAAGGCTGCTGTTATGCAGTACTCGCAGAATGATTTGAATAAGCTGGAATTGTGGGCATGGGAAAATGGATTTCAATGTCACTAAATGTAAACACTTTGGCATGATTAGATAACCAATGTCATATTATATTGGAGGGATTATGTAGAAGAAACTCACCAAGCTAGGGGGTCTTGCAGTGTTAGTAGATAGGAAATTGAAGTTCAGAGGACATGTGGAAAAGATTGCAAATACAACTCAAAAGGCAACTGCAATGCTGAAACAAACTTTCACATATAAAGATAATGAGGTTATTTTGCTTTACAATTCCTAATAAGACCTCATTTAGACTCATTTAGTGTGCAGGTCTGGTCTCTGTTGTGATTCTGATACAGTGGAGAGAGAGAGAGAGAGAGAGAGTGCAAAGGAAAGTGTTAAAAATGATATCAGGATTGTGGAATACTGATAATGAATACAGACAGAGAATTTGCAGCCTGCAGACACTAGCAAAAAAGAGAAAGATGGGTGATATGATTGAGACTTACAAACTTCTGAAAGTGTCACACAAGATTTCAGTTGATGGAATTTTCTATTTTATGGAGAGTAGGGAAAGGACGAGAGGACATCCTTTGAAGCTGAAAATGAATACTGATAAGAAAGGGGTGAGATCTAGATTTTTCTCTCATAGAGTGATGTGTGAGTGGAATGGATTGCCATCGGATGTTGTCTGTGCAAGCAGTGTAAATGAATTCAAGAACAAGTATGATAGCTGATGTGTGTAGTATGTGGCCTTCCTTGATGAGTCCATGACTCCATGGAGGTCTCTCTCTTAATAATAATAATAATGGGACAAACATATTCCATCATATCTTGGCAAGAATGTAGTAATTAAGGTTGCACTGATGAGAACTCAATAAAAGTCGAAATCAGTCTGGGTAGTGGCCCTTCCCATAATGCATAGCATTATACACACACCTAAAAGGATGTGTGCTTTACATATTAGATATTGTTCAGTGATTCTAATACTTACAAATAAATCACAATAGATCCTACCTCTAGTATTATAAAACTAAATTAAAGATGTCAAGAAATTATATTCTTATTTAATCCTTTATCCAAGTGTAAGCAAATTTTGCGAATGACAGTATCTTCACGACTAGGCTACTTATATAAAGAGGCTAATGACTTAACATTAATACTAAGGCAATTAATGCTAAGTCATTGGCCTCTTTATATAAGTAGCCTAGTCGTGAAGATACTGTCATTCGAAAAGTTTGCTTACACTTGGATAAAGGATTAAATAAGAATATAATTTCTTGACATCTTTAATTTAGTTTTATAATACTAGAGGTAGGATCCATTGTTTGTGATTTATTTGTAAGTATTAGAATCACTGAACAATATCACATATTTGAGGAGTTGTTAGTTGGAATTTCGGTTAAGGAAAAATGGCAGAGAAAACTGAAGTTCTTCTATCTTTTAAAACAGAAATTGCCATTTTTTTTTAGAGTGTGAATTACATCTAATTTTTGGAAGAGATAGTAAAAAAGATGATAAAATGATCCCTTCTAGGTTTATAAGATGGGGGGGGGGGAAGTAGTTTATCTGCACTTTCTAATTCTAATGTGAATCAGATTTTTGGATGGAACACATTGAGAGAATGAAGAAATTTGTGTCAATAGGATACATCATGTTTCCAAACTACAAGAATGTTATCAGCATACCCCCCCCCCCCACACACACACCAGATAGCATGTTCTGGGTCAGCTTAACAGATACCATGCCACTGACACTTTAAAGCATCAAATCAATATTTGTGTTGTGCCACTGATGGTTTACAACATTAAACTGGTATTTGCATATGTGCTGCTGCTAAGCACTGCAAGACTCACATGTTTCTATGCTGCACAACTCAGTCTGTCCTGGGAAGTCAAATCTTTTAGATGTGTAGGCAATGGGCAAAATCACTCTAAATGGCCTGGAGACAATTCTGTCATAAATGAGTGACCGTGAAAGTGTTAAGTAAGAAACTGTTTTTTCAAAGTTTTCCATGAAGAAATAGCAGAAGAGGGAGACATGAGCTTCTCATTCCCAGACCAAAAAGTTACTTGTAAAATTAATTCCATTTAAAGAAGATGAACCACAAGCAGGGTCATCACAAACTCCTTTGTATCAAAATATGCAAAGTATCACAAATTCCTTTGCCAAAAATCCATATGGGAACCTAAGATACATTAGAGATCTCATGTTAAACAACTGTCTCCAGATGTAAACTGAATGGCTTTGAAATCTAGGAATACATATAAGCAGACATGCTACATTTACTAATATCGAATTTAAGAATCATATTAAGAAACATAGCCTTTGTATAAGCCTCCTTGATATGCCCAATGGGAATCTGAGATATATTAGAAGTCTCTACATAAACTAGAGAATGGTTTTGGAAACTATTAATAAAAAAATGGCTGAATGCAACATTTAACAATCAAATTTAAAGAAAATAATAAAAATTGTCTTTTATTCTTCAATAATATATTTTATCAAATTTTTCATATCTTTATTTTTACAAAATGTTGTGCTATTTGCTACAGCTTTAGACTTCCCTATCTATACATGCAAGAAAAACCTGTAACAAAAATGCAAATCCTTCCTTGGTCTGAATAAGTTATATAAAAAGGAAAACAATATTACTTCAATATCATTATCATCATTGTCGACATCCAAATGGGGATCTAACAGCATAACATAAGGTTCTTGCAAACAGAACCTATTAGCCTCTCCATCTCAACTCCATACTAACCTGAACTAGGTGGACCCTGTTAAGTCGAGCAGCCTAATGGAAGGTTGGGTCAAATCCTAGTAGAAAGTTGGGTCAGTGAGCAGACACGTAATGGAGGGCTAAGTAAGGATAGTATTCTAGCACCACACTGGAATACTTACCAGCTGGATAGTATTAGGACAGGACAGCATCTAAATGATGGCAGCAGAACCAATTTGGTCAACAGTGGCATCCACAGCCTTAGTTATTGTCCTCCACACTTCAGAACCTGGTCAGAAGTGGGCTATTTAACCAAAGCAGAGATGGTAACTTCTCAGAGGTAGTCACCCCCCCCCTCCATACTGTGCAGCTCTTGCAAGACAAACCAAACGTAGTAGTTTTGACTCTTTGAAAGCAGATAGTGCTAAGAATCTTGCAGATGGTAGAAATATTTGACCTTGTGACTTGGAACATTCAACATGAGAGCTCTAACTAAGGACTTTCAAGTTTTTCTGAAAGAGACCAAGCTAAAATTTGATTATATGTCAATATGTGAAACAAAAAGAGAAGCTATCCTGATTGCAGAATGAAATAATTATCAGGTATTCCTAGGTGAACACATCCAGAAAACAATGCTGGTGTAGTCAGATTCATAACTGGACTAAAACAAACAAAAATGTCTTATCTTGCAACATTTGATCAGAAAGAGTAAGAAAACTGATTGTTCAAGTGGGCCACCAAACAGAAACATTAAAAAGAATAGTCTGCTATGCACCAACTTCCCAGATGACAATGAAACAATAGATTTATACAAGCAAATAGAAGACAGCTTAAAAGACAAAAACATGTATATAGTAGTATGTGGAAATTTCAATGTAAAAATTGAGCCAGGTTGGAGAGAAATATGTGGGGCCAATGGGAATAGAAGACAGAAATGAAAAAATAGAGCATCTGGCAGAATTTGCTAAAGCAGATGCTTTATATAATAAATACTTTCTTTAAAAGTGTTCTGGAAGAAGGCAGAAAACATGGAGATCTCCAAATGGTATAAAAGAAAAGAAACTGAGTACATTACGATAGGTTGCAAAAGAATTGTAAAATACTGAGGAACAACAGGGAAAAACATACTGTGGTAGATGCTCAGATCACAGACCAAAAAGAGACATTCTTCATGTAGACAAACGACAGGAAGCAAAAATACAAGCAACATAAAAAACCATAAGCAACAACAACAACAACAAAAAAAAAAAAATGTACTGACAGGAAGGGTTTGGTAAATTAGTCGAGCAAATTGACTGGAGTTTGAAAAAAGACAGAGATAAAGGCATAGCTAAATTCAACCACAAAATAAAACAATGTAAAACACAGGAGAATTTGAAACAGAAAAGAATTACATGGGGCATCTCAGCCAAAAACTCTTGAACTGCTAGATAAAAGAAGAGAGCTAAAAGATTCAGGTCATACACATTTAGAATGTATAATGATTAGCAAGTTACTGAAAATAAAGATACAAGATGATTAGATCAAATTTAGAATAAATAAATTATAAGAGACACCTGAAAAACAAAGAAGCCTAAAAAAAGGTAACAATATCAGGAAAACAAACAACAGAAATGGAAAAAAATTTTCAGAACTACACAGTAAGCAAGCAATACTCATCCACACAAAATGTCATTGCAATATAGCTTAACTGAGTATAAAGAAGCACCCAAAATAATGCCAGAAGAGGTATAATATGCAGTCAATCGGATGAAAGTAAACAGAGCACCAGGAAAAGATGAAATAAGAATAGATGATATCAAGGCACGAGGAAATATTCTTTATAAAACTTTGGCAAGGTTCGCTTTGTACCTAAAGGTTGGTTGGTGTTTTATGGCACAAGGATGACTGTGGTCATACTATGCCAAGTAAGTTATCAGAGCAGTATACAAGTTAAGAAAATAGTAAAATATGACATAAATGAATATAGATAAAAATGTATATAAATTATTATTATGTTAAATTTTTTCTTGACAATTATTCATAAGACTATTACACTTTTTTATATAATCTTTATCAAGTAGCTTTATTTTATCCTCCTACATGTTTCGCCAATCTGTTTCTATTGGCATCCTCAGGGAATACAAACTAGTAAGCTAAAATGAAAGTTACAGACTAGGTTATAACCGATGGTTCTAAATCATACAAAAAATTGGTATTGTGCGTGACAATGTGCGTGTCTCGTTAACGTGATTTATTCGTAATGGCTCATGACGTAATTGTTATGAAAGTTCATTTCTTTGATGTTTAATGATCTGATAAAAGTTTTCCAAATTTCTGGTAAAATTAGACCTTGATTCTTGTTTAGGTTTTCAGTTTTACGGACGACTGTAGCTGCTTCTTTAAAGGTTCTAGAATGGTAGTTATCTTCTATGTATGGCATAAGGCTCTTATCCCACTCAATGTGATGGTTAGTAGAGGCAAAGTGGCATGAAAGGCCTGAAATAAAAAACATCCCTATTTTTGAAGAGGATATACTAGCAAGCCTGGACATCACATCTCTGTTTACTAACATTCCAGTGGTTGAGGTCATCAACATCTTAGACAAATTGTTCCCAAGAGACATTGCTACTTTGTTCAATCACTGTTTAACTTCTAACTATTTCATTTGGCAAAAAACGATCTACAAACAACTCACTGGATTAGCTATGGGTAGCCCCCTCTCACCTCCTTGTGCTGACTTATTCATGGAAGATCTAGAGAAAAAAATCTTAACCCAGATCTTTCCAAAACCGAAAATTTGGTACAGATATGTAGATGACATCTTTATCATTTGAGATCATTCTAAAGAAGAACTAATGAATTACCTCAACCAAATCAATAGTTTCCACAATACCATCAAATTCACATTAGAAATGGAAAAAGATAAAAAACTGCCATTCCTTGACATTTTAATAAAGAAACAATCCAATAATAGTACGAACCTATCTGTATACAGAAAACCTACAAATACTGGACGTTACCTCCATTTCAACTCAGCTCATCACATATCTCAGAAACTTAGCATTATCCATAGTCTCAAGAAAAGAGCTATACAGTATACGACAGATAAGGATGACTTACTAACGGAATTAACCACAATATCTAGAGAACTTTCTTTAAATGTTTACCCAAAAAGACTCTATAACAAGATTCTATTTACTGATATACCACATCGACAACGTGATGACATCCAATATATCAGTACAATTACGATTCCTTTTGTCAACAACCTTTCCAAAAAATCAGCTAACCTTTTAAAACCACATAGGACCAGAGTGGCATTCAAACCAATCAACACTATTCGGAAATTTTTAAGATCACCGAAAGATCCTCACCAATTCTACAAGTACTCTGGAGTATATAATATTCCTTGCTCGTGTGGTATTAATTAAGTAGGTCAGACATCTAGAAGCTTTGAAACGAGAAAGAAAGAACACATAGGATATGTCAGAAATAACAGACAAGACATTTCAGGCCTTTCATGCCACTTTGCCTCTACTAACCATCACATTGAGTGGGATAAGAGCCTTATGCCATACATAGAAGATAACTACCATTCTAGAACATTTAAAGAAGCAACTACAGTCGTCCGTAAAACTGAAAACCTAAACAAGAATCAAGGTTTAATTTTACCAGAAATTTGGAAAACTTTTATCAGATCATTAAACATCAAAGAAATGAACTTTCATAACAATTACGTCATGAGCCATTACGAATAAATCACGTTAACGAGACACGCACATTGTCACGCACAATACCAATTTTTTGTATGATTTAGAACCATCGGTTATAACCTAGTCTGTAACCTTCATTTTAGCTTACTAGTTTGTATTCCCTGAGGATGCCAATAGAAACAGATTGGCGAAACATGTAGGAGGATAAAATAAAGCTACTTGATAAAGATTATATAAAAAAGTGTAATAGTCTTATAAATTATTATTATTTATTATTATTATTATTCAGGCCTCCAAGGAGTCAAAAGACTCATCGAGGGAGGTCCTTCCTAAGACATAAAGTCTGTCAAGACTCATCGAGGGGAGGTCCCCCCCTGAGAAACACAAAGTCTATCATACCATTCTTTAAACTCACTGACCGTTCTCGCTCCCACCACTCCATCAGGCAATGCATTCCACGGCTCAACCACACTCCACACAAAGAAACCACTCCTTACCCTCTTGCTCACAGTTTCCTTTCGTAACTTCCAGGGATGGCCTCTTGTCATCACTCCTTCCCGCTGTTCAACCAAGCGAAAGAACTCCCCAGTGTCAACCCTGTAACCACCTCTCAACAGTTTAAAAGTCTCAATCATATCACCTCTCCTTCTTCTATCCACCAAACTCTGCAGTCCACATTCTCTCAGCCGATCCTCATAACTATCCTTGTACAGTCCTGAAAGCATCTTTGTCATCCGTCTTTGTATCCTTTCCACAGTTAATAGTTAATTTATCCCCTTAAAATCCTGGGGACAAAATATGGGAACAATAATCCAAGTGTGGTCTGATCAGAGACTTATACAACGGAATGATAACCCTCTTATCTCTACAGGTCAGTGTCCTTCTCATAATAGCAGCAATCCACTGTGTTACCTTCACCACCTTTGCAATATGTCCCCTAAACTTCAGGTTTCTATCAATCATCAACCCCAGATCTCTTGTCTCCCCTACTTCCTCCAGTATAACTCCTCCCATAGAGTATGCAGCATCCCATCGATGTTTCCTAAACCTCAAGACCTTACATTTTGCTGCATTAAACTGAAACCCCCATTCATTTGCCCATCTATCTAGCTTATTTAAATCCTCTCGCAGGGCTACCACATCTGCACTATTACTAATAATCCTTCCCAGCTTCGCATCATCCGCAAACAACTAAATATCCCCCTGCAATCCACTGGCTATGTCATTGATATAAAGGTTAAACAATATAGGCCCTAGTACTGAGCCCTGTGGGACCCCACTTGTAACCCTCTGCCTCCTGGAAACTGCTCCACCATACACAACTCTCTGATACCTATCAGACAGTCAATCCTGAATCCAGTTGACCAATCTGACATCCAGACCCATGTGCTGCAACTTAAATATCAGCTTATCATGTGGCACCCTGTCAAATGCCTTCGCTAAGTCTAAGAAAATTGCAGTATATGCCTTTCCCTCATCTAATGTTCTTGTAACTTTATTATAAAAGGCTAGCATATTGCTAAAACAAGAGCTCCCTTTCACAAATCCATGTTGACTCTCACAGATAACATTACCCTCATCTGCCCAATGCTATATACGGTCACTGACTACTTTCTCCAAGATCTTAACAACAACTGATGACACACAAACTGGCCAATAATTAGACACTTCCAGTCTGTTACCACCCTTATGCAATGGCACTATCTTACCTTCCTTCCATTCCCTGGGCACCTTTCCCGTAGCCAGACTTTCACTGAAAAGCCACGTTAAATGCACTGTCAATTCCCTAGCACATTCTCTCAAAACTCGTGGTGAAATACCATCCAGTCCCACAGCTTTACTGACATCCAGAGTACTCAGTATCTGAAACACACTCTCCTCCTGTACTTCTAAACCTCGAACCAGCCCTATCCCTCAAGCATTAAAAATGACTCCTCTAGGATGAAATACTCCAATAAAGTGTTCATTGAACAATTCCACTATGTCCTCTGCATCAGTCACTCTATTCCCATTTTTATCCCAAATATCATTCTTCCACAGTCATTTCTCCTCCTACTGGCTACATAGCTAAAAAATTCCCTAGGATTTTCTTTGGATCTTAGGGCCAATCTCCTCTCATATTCCAGTTTCGCTTTCCTTACCACACTAGTCACTCTTCTGGCCTGTGTCTTATATTCCTCATGCATCTCTTCACCTGTCTCCTTATATCTCCTCCACTGCCTTTTTTTCGCATGCAGTTCCTGTTGAATATTGTTTGTCATCCACTTTACTCCAAATTGCGTCCTCTTCTTCACTCGTGGTATACAACTTACCATTGCTGATAACAAATATTCTTTCACAATTTCCCACGCACTAGTGATATCCCAGCCTTCCAATTCCTCCCTCAATGAAACTTCCCGAAGTTGACGTCTAAGACTATTATAATCACCTGCCTTATAATTCCACATAAGTTCCCGTCTCTTTGATACTCCTGCATGGCTATTCATTTTCCAAGTCAACACCATATGGTCACTCTCTCCAACTGGTGGGAGAGAGCTGTCATCTCAGTTATTATCAACTCTTCTGATGCTATAACCAAATCCAAAACTTTTGAACCTCTTGTTCCCTCTGTTACATGTTGCCTAAGACATTTGTCCCTCAAGAATTCTAGAAATTCCATTCCCCTATTGCTACATGCATCTTCCTCTCTCCAATTTATACTACTGAAGTTAAAATCTCCCATAACAATCATTCTTCTTGCACTTGCGAAACTTAGCTGTCTAAACATCTCCTGGTCCCCATCCTCTGTGCTCCTGGGTCTTTAGCAACACCCCACTAAATATCCTGTCTTGCCTACCTCTACCTCACACCATACGCTCTCAAAATCATTTGTCTCACTTGCTTCCAAATTCTCCACTCTTAGATGATATAGGTCATCACTTATCATAAGCAGTACCCTACCACCACGCTTTCCCCTTCTATTCTGACGAAAAATGCTATACCCAGCGACTTCTATTCCTGTTGTTATATCCCCTTCTGTCAACCACGTCTCAGTGATCACAATAATTTTTGGCCAGGCTGATGCTATCTGCACCACAAATTCCTCTCCTTTATTCCGATTACTCCTGGCATTAGTATAAAGCATATAAATGCCATTGTTTCTATACCCAGCATTATCCCTTCTAGATTCCACTGGGCTCAGTGTTACCTGACATTGTCTCCCTTCTCCCAAGTATCCATTCCCACAAGAGGCCACCCCTGCTATCATCCTCCCTGGGACACACTGACTCGTTCAGAACAGCAATCTCTCCAGATGCCTACGTCCTTCCTCATTCAAATGTAAACGGTCTCTCGCATATAATTCCTCTCTTTCCTCAAACGCACTCCAAGCATCCACATATACCAGTCCTCTCTTGTCACACATTCTCGCTATTATGCCATTCAATATCACCGCTCTTCTGCTCAGCTCATCATTATCATACCTAGGCAACACGCACACTATTTTTCCTCTCTGTCTTCTTCCCTACAGTCCTCAAGCAAAAATCTCATATCTCTCGCTGCCCGACTTACATTACCACTCAAGTCATTCGTTCCTACCATTACAATCATCTCATCCACCCTTTCACCTCTCTTAATTGCCATAGCCACCCTTTCTATTGTTCCTCCTGGCAAACACTCCTCCGCATCCTATCTTGAACACCACGGATCATTGAGTCGTCATACATTATACCTCTTACCATTCCTTGCTCCTATTGTTTCCATTCTTTCCTCTTCTTTCATTCCCATACCTCTCTCTTCTACTGTTTCCATTCTCTCCTCTTCTAGCACTCCCATACATCTCTCTCATTCCCTCTCTCCTACTGTTTCCATTTTCTTCACTTCTGGCACTTCCATATCCCTCTCTCATTCTGTCTCTCCTACTACTGTTTCCATCCTCTCGTCTTCTAGCATTCCCATACCCCTCTCTCATTCCATCTCTCCTACCGTTTCCATTCTCTCCTCTTCTAGCACTTCCATATCTCTCTCTCATTCCGTCTCTCCAACTGTTTCCATCCTCTCGTCTGCTAGCATTCCCATACCTCTCTCTCATTCCCTCTCTTCTACTGTTTCCATTCTCTCCTCTTCTAGCACTCCCATACCTCTCACTCATACTCCCTAAATTCTCTCTCTCTCCTACTCTGATTCGCCTTGCATTTATCTCTTCCATTCTCCTAATCTTATCTTTCATACTTCTGCTCTCATTCACAAGACATTCCACCTCCTCTTTCAACTCATCTATCTCCCTCTGCAGGTCAGTCACTCTTAATCTAAATTCACTCTCCCAAACAAAACCATCTCCTAAACTTTCACAGTCACTCACACCTTCCACACTATCAACTATTATTTTCTCATTCTCTCCTATCACACTACTTGTCTTCCTACATTCATTCCCCGTTCCTGGAGCAACAAAGTCGGATATCGATATATCTATTTCTTGTGTATTTCTGTTGATTTTGTACATCTGTATAAATGTATTTCTTTTTAGAAATACATTTATACAGATGTACAAAATCAAGTATATAAAAAAATAGATAAAAATGGGTGTAAAACGATAAAAAAAATTGTAAAAAGTTCATATAACATAAATAATAAAGTAACAAGGTATAAAAATGGTATATACAAGAAACAACTGTATAAATAAGAATAGCATAAATGATCTATATATGGTAAAAGATATTAATTTCCGTAAATATTATAAAAAAAAGAAGCATCTGTTGAATCTGATAAAATCTGCCAAATATAAGCCTCTTAAAACTGGGCCTTGTAGAACTTCCTCCTGTTGGTTATGTGATCTGGAGAGGAGTTTCCCACTTGGACTTGGGGAAAATTCAGTTAGATAAGAAGTTCTTGATAAAAAGAGGGAGATTCACTCTAAGACTGAAATTATATAGGTCTTTCAGTATTCCAAATCTCCAAGAAGTGTCATGTGTCTTTTTCATATCAAAGAACACTGATACCAGATGTTTACATTTCATGAAGGCATCTCTAATGCCTCCAGCCAAACTAGAATCTTGCACAAGCAGCTGGTCAGAGGAATCGTATAGTAGTTATTTGGGGATTCTGAATCCTTCTATATCTTAGGAAAGGCAATAATAATAGAAGGATTCAAAATCCCCAAATAACTACTATCCAATTTGGATACTTATGCTAGGTATCCAAAAATATGCTCTGTTGTTCAAACTGTTTTAAAGGTACAACAGTTGATCCATGGATGATGGAGATAGATGTTTTATCATCTCATAATGGATATTATCTTGCCCAACAGCAGTTGGATGGCATTTAAACAAAGTAGCTTTCAGTTCTTCTCAGATAAACAACCTATTATATTCAGTACTATTTGGATACACAGCTGGTGAGTGGTACATCTGCCTTTCATTTTCCAGAATTTTTCCAATACTTTTTTGCTGTTTGGTGGATCTTGATACAAGAAGCATATTGGATCCAGGATTCCTTCTGCCTCTCAAAGGCGGTTTTATTGTTAGGTGAACCTAGGCAATTGCCTATGGGTGCCAAGACTTCGGGGAGCCAGATTTTGCTACATATAAAATTATATAAAACTAACAGGAACTCCTGTATTCCATAAAATTCATGTATGTAAACATACCATTTCTTTGCTGGACGTATATACACGTCCAGCAAACCTGGATAATATTCTGTCCACCTGCTGAAAGAACATGGATACGAAGTGTAGTTTGACAGTCATGTCCATTAGAAGGAGCAATAATCCTTCATGCTGAAAAGAACACTTAACTAGATTACTTGGCGTACGTAGAAGCTATGTTTGGTTGCCTACTTAGATTCAGGTTACCGTTTGCTCAGTAACCTGAATCTAAGTTATATCAGACTAAATACCTATGAGTTATATTCATTTTGCTGCTTGTTTTTATCTTATAATTATAGTTTTTAATGCCAGAGCAAAATAAGAAATCCTTTCATACTTTCTTCACTTCATATTGTATCACTTTGGAAGATCAATGTCACTATCAATTTTTTTGCTAATTATTTTAATCACCAATACATTTTAAAATTCTCCCAGAACTTGATTAAAGATAATTATTTTTTTCAAACAATTATTTTATAAATTCATGAAAATCCGAATCTAAAAATGAATACAGCCTCCATCTGTTCCAAATTAAGTTTTATTTTTTATTCATAATCTTAGTTCGAAGGTTAGTTCACAGATTGCGTAAAGGTTCGCACTTTATAGAGAATCATACGTAAATCTTGAATCATATCATGTAATGCATAATTTTTATAAACGTAATCTGCAGTTTTTGCATTTCAACTTTCTTGGTTCCCCCCCAATCTCCCTATAAAATAAACTCCCTATAAATCAAAATAAACGGCAGTTATGAAGTCAACTGTTATGTACATATTTTCGGTATTATGCGGCAGTTTTGAAGTAGCGATATTTTCCCTACACTTTATCCTTCAAAACATGTGTACATGCATGCGTCAAAATGAAATTTTGACACACTACACATGCAAAATTTTCATAACAGAATTAATTCGTCTTTAATGGCTAACTCCCCCCCCCCAAAAAAAAATTATCACCCCCCACACAAAATACTGCTAGATAACATATGTGCACTTTCTTTTTGTTTGAATTTGTTATTTTTCCAAAGTAATTGTACTGTTGCAGTTTTAAGCAAAAACAAAGGCGAAGAATCTCTGATAAAATACCATTGGATATAAATTTTTGATATTAAAAAGACTCACAATCAGAAACCTCTGAGTAATGCAGTTTAACATCATTTGTTGTTCATAAAAAAAAAAAAAAAAATCGTTCCTAAAATTGAAATGTGGCACCCATATAATTTTATTTTGCAAGGAAAGAAAGCAAAATGTCATATTTATTTCAATAAATGTTATTTAAAAAATATAAATATTTGCCATAATATTTCCAATGTAAACAAATGTTTTGATTATTTATTTTCGCACATGTGAAATTCATTTTTATTTGGGAAGAGACACTATAAATAAATTGTGCAGCAAAACAGGGTCAAATATCGTAGGACAGTAAAGAAATTCCAAGTAATACAGTGTACATAAAGACAATAATCCGTTAACAGTGGGGGGGGATTAACTGCATTTTAACAGATAGAATGCTGATGAAGTTTCATCAGCATTCTATATTTTTATTAGGTCAAAGGGATTTTGAATATATTTGCAAACAGATATATTCAACATAACTTAGCCAGTTTTGTTGTAAAAAGTGCCGCATTTGAAGAAATATTAGCGGCATAATCATAAAATAGCAAAATTCATAATGCTTCAGAATAACCTGATAATTTTGATAATACCAAAACAAGATGAGACACATCTGTAGAAATTTATTATTATTATTATTATTATTATTAGAGTCCTTTTAATTATGAACTCTATAAAGATATATTTAGTAAATTGGTTGTATTTTTGTGTTTTTAATTAAATAAACTAGTTTCATTTTGTCACAGATGGTTTTCGCTTCTGAACTACCTGGACTATTGTTCTTATCAATATTACTAAATTCCAATCTCCTTCTCTGGAAATTTTCTCTTACTAAATGTTTGACTTGTGTTGACCAATCACTGACTTTACAGTTTAATCCAGAGATTAAATATATGGTCAGTTTAATCCATAACGTTCCTAAGAATATTTCACCCAGTGATTTCCCAGAATCCTGTTAGGAAAGAACAGATGGCTGAGTATTGAACTTGCGATCATTTTGAAACACGTTTCTGAGACAACAGAGGTTTTTTTTTTTGTGCTGCTGCTATTTGTATTAATTAGTGGGTAAGAACAGTTTCTATATCATATAAACAGAGCATTTGATTTTCAAGTTTATTATTATTATTTATAAATTAAATTGATTTTTCAATTCATTTTTTTGTGCATCAAGATTCTAGTTATTTTAGTGTCAAATGTCGGGGGGGGGGAATGGATGTTAGCGTTACTATTGATTGCTTCTACGTTTTAACTAAAGCTGGAATTATGCTTATTACTGCAACTTAAAAAAATCAAATCTGGAGTTGAATAAATCTTAATAATTGTGCGATAAAGTTGGAACTGAATTAATCCTATATATATATTATATGCTTTTTAAGTGAATCCCAGGCCTCTAGTAAGTAAGGTGGTCTCGCACTAGGCGACAAAATTTACCTTTCACCTAAAGTTGGGTGGTTGTAAAGCAGATATGTTAACCATTCTGTTAACCAGGGAGGCAAACTGTGCATGTTACTGCAAACTGAAACGTTTTATATTTATATTTAGATCCATGTTGTAATTCCATAAATATAATGATTTTTGCTAGAATTTTTATTACCATGAATTCAAAATTTTTATTTTTAGTGAGAATATCTGAACTTTACAGTTGATGAAGTTCCTATTTTTACCTTGTTTAGCAAGCTTAATTTGATTGCATTTAAATTCTTTTCTTTTTTTTTTAAAAAAAAAAAAAACTTTTATCCTTATACAATTATTTTAAGAAGCAACTTGCACCAAAATAAAACAAGTAACCTGTCGTTATTATGCATTGAATCAGATATAATGGACGCGATCAATTATGATGACATTTTAGATATATTTGCTAAAACCAAAGCCAGAAAAAAAAAACTTTTATAGTTATTGATTTTTTTTATTTAAATTTGAACTGATTTATTTTTATACTTTTTTTAAAACGCAAATATATGTATACCAATGTTGTATTGTATTATTAAAATTAGTTATCATGGAAATGTTGACTTTTTCAATAAACTAAAAAAAGTGCTTATTTTTTAGGCCTCATAATGATGTTGCGCCTCTGGTCTCCAAAAGGATAAATGGGCCCTGGACCTTGCCTGTTTGTAATGCAAGGGTGAAAACGCATTTTCTGTACTTGAACGCGTTAAAAATATTTACACAATTCGTTAAGTCAGATGCATTTGAGAAATTTGTCAATTAAGTTCATAGAAAACGATATTGTTGAATTATTAGATTATAAATGTATGATAGATAAATTATACAGTTATAACTTCTAAGGTATTATAATTGATAAATACTTCATTAAGTAAATGTATAAAAATGTGTTTGTGAATTACTGAATAGTTTCAAGTCCATATTTTTTATAATTATGTTTATTTTTATTTATAAATATTTCAGTTACTGGATTTTGAAAATGGAAAAAGAAATCGAAAGGAAGAAAGTTTGAAAAAACAAGATGGTGCATTTTTAAAATATCTTTGCTGAGAAGATCGTAATCGCATACAAGAAGAAAATCTTCAAGATTATTCGTCTATAGTTTCGATTAATAAATTGGAGGAGAATTCTACAGATACCAAAAATTTGATTAAAAGATCGAAGGAGAAATCTACAGATCATATGAGTATTGTTGATTCTGAAGTTGGTTGTTCTACAGATCCAATCATAAAAGGATTTGATTTTACAAATTTAAATTATAATGATCCAGCAACTTGGTGCCCTGAAAAATTTTCCAATATCAATCAATCACGTCAACTATTAGTTGAACATGGACCTGAACAGATTCATAATTTTGATTTTCCAAACGATAACAATAATAGAAGATTTTCAATGACTCATTATACTCAAAGATTAATTAATGGCGAGACAATGCAGCGTTTGTGGTTATTGTATTCAAAATCCATGGATTCTGCATTTTGCTTCTGCTGTTTATTATTTGATCAATGGCGGATTAACCTTGCTGATTCTGGATTGAGGGACTGGAAAAAAGCTTCTTCTATTTTAGCTGCGCACGAGAAAAGTCAAAGACACGTTGAAAATTACCATAAGTGGAAAGAATTAATAATTCGAATAAAAGAAAAGAATACCATTGATGAAGAGAACTTGCTAGTTATTAGAAAAGAGGAGAAACATTGGTTGCAAATATTAGAACGACTCTTCGCTTTAGTTCAGACGTTAGCTATTCAAAATTTATCATTTCGAGGAACAAATGAGACATTGTTTTCGCATGGAAACAGAAATTTTTTGAAATTTTTCGAACTTCTAGCCAAGTTTGATCTAATAATGAATGAACATCGAAGAATAAAAGATAAAGATACATATGTGCATTATCTTAGAAAAGATATTCAAAATGAAATAATAAACATCTTCGCCAATGCGATAAAAAATAAAATTTTAGAATCTGTTGTTGCCGCTAAATATTTTTCCATAATTATCGACTGTACGTCCAACATTGGTCACACGGAACAAATAAGCATAGTACTTCAATTCGTAGACACTAGTAATAGCACAGTTTCTATAAAAGAACACTTTTGGGGATTTACAGAAATAAAAAATACCACTGGAGAATTTTTATCAAATAAAATACTAGGAACTCGAGACAAATTTTCATTACCAATACAAGATTTACGAGGTCAAGGATACGATAATGCGAGTAATATGAAAGGTGACGTGAAAGGTGACGAATTTCAAATATTAACCTCAGAACAATGTATGTACCCTGTAGTTCACATTCATTAAATTTAGTAGTGAATTGCACTGCTAATATTGAAAGTTTATTTTTCACTTGGTTAGACTATAATAAATTTAGTTTAATCCTTTATCCAAGTGTGAGCAAACAAAGTTTGCGCCTGAAAATAACTTCAGGACTGAATATGGTGTTGTACTACCTGACCGGGGTAGGTAGTACAACACCAGGCAACTCGTAGCAAACGCAGAGCAAGCTTGCTCCAATATGGTGTTGTACTACCTACCCCGGTAAGGTAGTACAACACCATATTCAGTATATTCAATACATACAGACGCACACCTTTTGGCAACTCCTATAGGTAAAGATGAACTCGTTATTGCTTCTGCCTGGTATCTCCAACTCTGGGCCTGGCTCTCACTGAAGAGACCTCAATAAAGGTCGAAACTAATCTGAGTAGTGGCCAATCCCTTAATGCATAACATTATACATATCTGCAAGGAGATGTGTTTTGCATATGGGAGATACTGGGATAGGAGTGTTGGTAGCTTGCTCCACCTTTGCTACGAGTTGCCTGGTGTTGTACTACCTACCCCGGTAAGGTAGTACAACACATATGCACTGCTAATACTTTAGATGCCACAGCATTTTTTGACGTGGTACATCATCTATATGTATTTTTTTCCGGTTTGACTCGTCGATGGGAATACCTCAAAAGACATAAATAATTTTACACTCAAACCAGTCTGCGATACACGATGGGAGAGTCAAATTGAACTCATTAAAGCCCCTAAGATATAATTTGTCCGATGTTTGCGAAGCACAAGAAATATCTCAAGATGATAGTTTATGTGGATTAAGTGGAAATACCATGAAATTAGATGCAAGTAGTCTTCTTAAAACTTTAAGAAAGTTAATTTTATCGCATCCTTAGTAATGTGGTATAATATACTTTTTGAAATAAACTTTACAAATAAACAACTTCAGAATACAAGCCTTCTCGTGGAAAGGCTTAGAAGTTGGTTATGCATTTTTACTAATAGCTTAAGCAAATTACAACGTATACTAGGATATACATTAAAATAAATTTTAATACACTTCCAATATTTCGGCAACGTCGTGTTGCCATTTTCACAGGAACTTAAAAACAAGACACGTGCATGCAAGCACAACAAACAGTAAATGATTTAAACAGTAAATTTACTATTTGTTGTGCTTGCGTGCACGTGTCTTGTTTTTAAGTTCCTGTGAAAATGGCAACGTGACGCTGCCGAAATATTGGAAGTGTATTAAAATTTGTTTTAATGTATATCCTAGTATACGTTGTAATTTCCTTAAGCTATTTAGTAAAAAAGTAAAAATACAAACCTTGATATAAATGGTGCCATAAATTGTATTAATGATACAAAGAATTTCTTAATGAAAATCTGAAATGACGATGAATTTGAAAAGATGTTAACAGATGCAGAAAAAATCACTGAGATCTTAGGGGTAACGCCTAATTTTGAACAAGAAACAGTTAGACAAGAAACAGAAAAAAAAAAAGAAACAATTTGCGTATGAAGCAGAGGATGAATTCATAACAAATTTTAAACAAAAATTTTAGGTAGATTTTTATTTTTCAATTATTGATACCGCAATTGCATCTGTTGATGAAAAATTCAAGTGCATGTCTACAATTAACGAAAAGTTTGGTTTTCTTTTAAATATATATGAATTTCAAAAAATTACTTCAGCAGAGCTGCTTAAAAAATGTTTGATATTGGAAAATTATTTAACACATGATAATTCTAGAAATATTGACGGAACAGATTTATGTAGTGAATTACAAATAATAGCAAGGCGAATTCCAGAAAATACTTCCTCAGATGTCCTGTCATACATATTCAAAAATAATTTAGAAAATAGTGTTCCAAATGTGTTTATTGCCCTGAGAATTTTTTCGACATTGCCAGTATCGGTAGCAAGTTCAGAAAGGAGTTTCTCGAAATTAAAACTTACACTCGCTCTATGATGGCTCAGGAATGACTCACTGGTCTAGCAATAATATCTATAGAGCATGAAATTGCATCTACAATCAATATAGATGAATTAATTCAAAACTTTGCCAAAGCAAAAGCCCAAAAGATTAATTTTTCATAATTTTTGTATTTAAGATGTAATAATTTTCTTGCTATACAGATATTAGGAATAATCATATATGTATACAAATGTATTGGTTTTGATTAATAAATTTTATATATAAACATTTATATATAAATGTTCAAATGATATTATTTTTATAAATATCCACATGTGTGCTCGTGTGAGTATGACAAAATATATATACGGCAATTCCTCGATTAGTGCACCTAATGTGTACTTTAAAACAGGTGCATTAATCGAAAATGCACTAATCGAATATGATAACCTATGGGAAAAAGTATAATTCATTCCTCAAATTTCTTTTTTGAACCTTAATTTTTTATAAAAGAATTAAGGTATGTCTCAGGGCCTAGTTAAAGTAAAATCATGGAGCTGAAAGACTATAAAACATATTCAGAATATAAATTTTATTATTCTACTTCTTAACAAAGAATTGAGCTAATGTAGTTTGGCGGGCATTTTGTTTTTTTGTTTCTTTTTTTTCATACAACCGACAGTATGGCTCTATTGCCTCTTCTATTCTTCTGCAAATTTTACTGCTTCTCTATTCATCAGGGTTAGCCTCTGCATTGCTGCTTAAAAACTTCGCTTGTATGAAAAATAATATACACCGCCGATTGTTATAATTCGCTTGCAGGCAATTTTTATGACCAATCATAAACAGCGGTATTCTCTTTCCCAAATGTTGAGAGGTTTCAATGCGTGAAAATTAACGATATGCAAATGTTATTTAGGCATTCTGGGTCCGAGCTTGTCGACATATTCTCGAATATTATTCTCCTCAGAATATTTCCACTATAAAATATTTATTCATAAAAAATGCTTAGAAAACTAAAATGACAAATTACAGGAACTTCTCGCGGAACACTTATTCACCTTCCGCAGAACACAGTTTGGGAAACCCTGGCGTACATGGAAGTAGTGTAGTATGCCATTAAAAATAACTTTGTAAAATGTTTTAAATCAGTAACTAAATTATTTCATTCTGGTGAGTGATTTTTTAAAATAGTTAGGCATAAAAATGTATAGACAGAAAATTTTTAAAATTTGTAACATTTATTTTTAAGATGTATATAGGCACACTAATCAAATTTGGGTATCGAAAAAATGACGCACTAATTACTGCACAGAGACATTGTATAAGGGCACCTAAATTTTCTTTGCCTAGGGGCGTCAGATTCTCTCGCACCAGCCCTGCTGCCTCTGATGTTGGATGTATCTTGCTTGGGTTCAGGCACGTTTGAAAACAGTTAAGTTTGTCATTGTGGGTATCTGCAGAAAATACCACATCTTCTTCCTGGCTTCTTTGGCTGCTATGCAATCATCATTGCATAGGTTTAGGAAAATGTGGGAACCAACTAGATGTTTTAGGAATTGCAGTTCTGGTGGCCCCTATAATACACTCTGCTACATGCTTCATTGCATCACAGACAGGAGATGAGCTGACTGCCACAGAATCAAATTCAGCTAATAAGGAAAAGGTAGACCAGTCAGCTTGCTCAATTGTCCACTAAGATATCTGTGATGTAGTACATGATAGCCCATGCAGAAAAGTGGATATCACGGGAAAATTATCACTCCCAAATAAGTTATCAGTTTCCTACTTAAATAGTGGGGAAAAGGAAGAATGAGCAGATAAGTCAAAGGCAGTGAAGATTCAGGTAGGCATATGTAAGGAATTGCTTCCTATGTTTAAGAGGGCAAGATTATTGTTGTCGTCGAGCACATGCTCAGCAGCTCTTCCTCTGATGTTTGTTTAGGCACTAATCCACAGAACGTAGTGTCCATTTAAATTAAAAGTAAGGAGATTGGTAACTGCGATATGACATCATCAAGTAATCCTTGAGAAATATCTCCAGCAGAAGGAAGGTAGATGAAGCATACTGTAATCATATTCCCAATCAAGAGTTGGATAGCAACTGCTTCCACAATGGTGTTAAATTGAATTTGTTGGAAGGGGGGGGGGGAGTATGGTTGTCCACAAGAATGGCAACTCCTCTATGGGCAGGTCCATCCACTGCCCTGTCCTTATGAATGATGGCAACATTATAGAGATATAGAAGCATATTAGCTTATACTTCTGCAAGAGAGCCTTGATGTTGTCTATGTTTTGTTAGAATCAAAACATTCAAACAAAACCTTCCTACAAACCATTGTAGGAAGGTTTTCATAATTTCTTTTTGGTGATATCATCTAGCTTCCTATGCTGAGAGGTTTTTTTCTTTTTTGAGAACTGTGGATGGCCAGTATCCATCATTTCTTCTTCTGGAAAAATATCCAAGACATTGTCAAATTCCACTTCCCTAGGGTACCAGGTATATTAATTATTTTATCTTCCTGAGGGAGAGCAGAGGTATCCATGCTATCTGTTGATGGACCATCTAATAAAGGGTATGGAGGCATTTCAATGATCCTTTGTGATGCACATAATTTTTTAACAAGAGGATTTTTTGTGTAATGGAACCTTTTTGGAGCAAGTCCATAATGATTTTTCTCTTTCACTGCTCAAAGGAGACAAGCAAGCAAATCATATCTTTCAGGGATGTTGTAGTTGTGAAAAGGTGGGACTGACATACGTGTCAATGTTGTTGCTATTGCTGTCTCTTTGTCTCTAGTATGTGATAACTTTTATTATCACATACCAGGAGGCATACTGTTTTTAACTTTTGTATCTCCTTTCTTCCTTCCACCTTTGGCATGCTCTGGAGTATACCAGGTGGTCTCCTTCACAATTAGAGCAATTTGGTGTTTTGCTCTTATAGTCTTTATTTTCATGTTCTTTACTACAGCAATGAGCACAGATCACAGAGCCAAAGACAAGCAGGTTGAAAATAACCATATTTCTGACATTTAAAGCACCATGTAAGGGGTTTAGAATACAGAGCCATACTGCACAGTTGAGATATCCTGCTTTAATAGATGTCAGTGGTTGTGGTTTGTTGAAGGTAAGGATGTTTCTAGTGGGAACAGATGCCCATCCCTATGTATCAAGATTCTTCTTATGGCCACTGCTCTTTGGGCCTTGAATTCAGAACATATTGCTTCATTGGGAACATCGAGGAGGTCCCCACTCTGATATTATGTCTCCAGAAAAGTTTTAAAGCTTTGTGGGGGTAATTGTAATTGATGTTCCTCTAAAAGATGCTGCATGGAGTAATTTTTCTAATTGTGCTACTGTAGCTGCTTCAATAAGGATATCTCCTGAATGCAGTTTCTTCACAGATTTTGGAGATCTTGCCAACCCTTCTGGATGAAGAAGGTTGAAATTTTCCAAGTGAACATTCATTTGCTGAGTGTAGGACTGAAAACACCAGTGTATTTATTGCAGCTGCTAATGTTTTTGTTTTTTGCTTTGATTTTCTGTTGATGATAATATGGTTTGTGAACTTGGCTGGGACTTATTGAGGGCACCTGATAAAGAAGGGGATGAAGAAGTGTGCATTCTCAGGAGGAGTTTTAGTTCACAACCACAAGTGGATGCCCACTCTCCAGCAAGAAATTACCATGCTTGGGAGAAGAAAGCCAGGGCTACCCTGAATGGGTACCACAGCAAGCCTTGGTCCCTGTCCCAAGATCATGGAGAAGGAGTTAAAATCCTTGGCCATCCAGACATCGTCTTGCCAAAGCAGAGGCACGCTGTTTCTAAAAGAAACAGACAAGAGTTCCTTATACTGTGAGACTACCAGAATTCCTCCTTTCTGGATTGTCCAGCAGTGGCACTGCACAGTAAACATGGAGGCAAGGTGTCGGATCCCAGAGATAAGACAACTGTATTTTTAAGGATATTACAATGTAGATTATTATCATTATTATTGTTATTATTTACAGCTTCTCCATGGAATTCAGAGACCCAAATCAACCATCATACACACACACACACACACAAATCCTATTATGCTTCTCCTTGAATCCATTCACCATCAGGGAACTCACAACCAATCCTGGCAATCCATTCCACTCACTACTCTTCAAGCAAAAAATATGGTCCGCACACCCCCTACTAACCACACTCTTACACAAATTCCACGGATGACCTCTAGTTCTCTGACTATTTGTCATATATTGAAAATTTTCATCTGCATCAATTTTATAAAACCCCTTTAATATCTTAAAAGTTTCTATCATGTCCCTCCCTTTTCCGCTTATCAACTAAACTTTGTAACCCACAAACCTTCAACCTATCCTCGTAGAAAGTATTCCACAGACCTGTCACTATCTTGGTCACTCACCTGTGAATCTTTTCAACCGGCCACCTCCCGGTCCCCAAGAAACCCAGGTGACCAAATCTGTGGTCACCTCAGTAGTCAAGATATGGCTAAATCATAGCCTTATAAAGAGGTATAATAACTTCATTATCTTTACTTGTGTATTTTTCAATATCCAAGTAATTCGTTGAGCTATTTTACCAACTTTTGCAATATGCCCTCTGAACTTTAACTCTTTGTCCACCATTATCCACAAGTCCCTAGCCTCATCAATTTCCTGCAAACCAACATCATCAATATGATACACCATATGCAACCTTTTCAACCCAAAGTGCATAACCTTACATTTTTAAACATTAAACAGACAATCATTATCCTTTGCCGGCAATGCCAATTTATTTAAATCATCCTGCAGGATATCTACATCATCTTTATCAACTATTGCTCTCCTCAGCTTTGCATTATTAGCAAACAACTAATATCCCCTCTTAAATCTTTCCATTTGTCATTGATATGCAAATTAAAGAGTAGTGACCCCACCATATACTAGTCTGTCCATCAGTCATCCCCTTATCCATGCTACCAGCCTCATATCTACTCCCATCCTCTCCAGTTTTTGTATAGTTTTCCATGTGGTATTCTGGAAAATGCCTCGGCAAAGGCAAGCAGTGTCATGGCGTAGCCATTACTTTTATCCAATTCTGCTGTCACTTTATTATAAAATGTGAATAAGTTACTAAAGCCTTGCTGTCCACTATAAAATCGCATCCCTATCCATCCACTGTTGTATTTTACCTTTCACCAACTTTCCCAATACTTTAACAACCACTTCCAATATATTATTTGGTCTGTAGTTTGCCACCGTTGTCTTGAGCCACCTTTATGCAATAGTAGTATCTTACTTTCTTTCTACTCCCTTGGAACCCTGCCAGAGATGAGACTTAGATTGAACAACTTTTCATCAGAGGAAATGCCAATTCTCTTGCACATTCACGTAGTACATGGGCTGATATGCCATCCAGTCTCACTGCTGTGTTCACATTCATATTTTTTAATATGCTGAACACCTCCTGTTCATCTAACTCAATTTTGATTTGTGTCTCTGTAACATCAGCAACTTAAAATCTCCACCTGGATGATACACCTTTGCAAAATGATCACTCAGTGACTCAACTGTTTCTTTTGGCTCGGTCACCTTCCTACCTTGAGCATTGTTTAAAGTCATTCTACCATAGTCATTTTTCCTCTTGCACTTTGTACTGCTCATGAGTATGCTGATCACTATTTTCTTTATATTTCTTCCACAATGTTTTCTTTTTTGCAGCTCTTGCTTTATAGCCCTACTCATCCACTTAATTCCAACTTGGTTTATCCTCCTAACCAGTCTGATATTGCTACCATCAAGCAATCTGTGACCACTTGCCATGCACTACTGACATTCTTTCCTTGTAGCTTCTCAAGCCATGCCACTGTTCCAAGATGACTCCTGAGTCTTTCACAATCACCAGCATTGAGAAGGCTGGTGATTATGAGAGACTGTGACTATGAGATGGTCTCCCAGAACAGGAGAGCATGGTCACTCTCCCCAATTGTAGCCAGAGTGTCTATCTTGGTTATGGATACATCTTCTGATGCTATTATCAGATCTAACACCCTCAAACACAATCGATATCCCTCCCCATAGTTAAAGTCTCCCATAATAATTGTTCGGCCAACAATCAATTTGCTGATTTGCCAATACATAGTATCTACATCTTCCTGTGAACCTCCTGGTCTATAGCAGCACCAAACAACATATTGTGTCCTATTTGCCTCTATCCCACAACAGACAGTCTCAAATGAACCATATCCCACAGACCTAAAATCCTCTTTAACTTCTAATTTTGTTGGTTGCAATTCTGCAGCTATCATCAGCAATATCCCACATCCTGTCCTGTTCCTTCTATGCTCCCTGAAAATACTATTACTATTACTATTATTACGGGCAACTCCAGGGAGTCATTGGACTCATCAAGGGAGGCCCCAAATCATATTCATCACAACTATTTGACATTCATACAGTATCTATCATACCTCGCCTTAAACTCATTCACTGTCACAGCATCCACCACAGACTCAGGGAGCGCATTCCACTCATTCACTACTCTAAAAGTAAAGAACCCAGCTCTAACACCTTTACTAACCACACTTTTGCCCAGTTTCCATGGATGTCCCCTAGTCCTCCCACAACCAGCCCTGTTCTCAAAAATATCTTCTGAATCAATTTTATAGAAACCCTTCAGTAATTTGAATGTCTCAATCATATCTCCCCTCCTCCGCCTATCAACCAATTTTTGCAACCCACAAATCCTCAACCTGTTCTCATACGGTTCATTCCACAGACCTGCTATCATCTTGGTCACTCGCCTCTGGATCCTCTCCACCTCCTCCCCATCAAGAAGAAACCTAGGTGACCAAATCTGAGCACAGTAGTCTAGATGGGGTCTTATCAAGGCTCGATACAGAGGAACAATAACCTGATTGTCTCTGCTTGTCATCGTATTCTTCAGCAACCAAGTGATTTGATGAGCTGTTTTGGTCACTTTTGCAATGTGTCCCCTATATTTCAATTCCTTATCTACCAACACTCCTAAATCTCGTGCCTCATCAATTTCCTGGAGCACGGTTCCACCAATGCAGTAAACTGCCGCCAATCTTTTCACCCCAAAATGCATAACCTTACATTTTGCCACATTAAACTGACATCCATTCTCCTTAGCCCAGACCTCCAATCTATCCAAATCATCCTGCAAAATTTTGACGTCATCTGCATTCACTATTGCCCTACGAAACTTCGCATCATCCGCAAACAAATGAACTGTTCCTCTCAGATCATTTCCTATATCATTTATGAACAAATTAAACAGCAGTGGTCCAAGAACAGATCCTTGTGGCACACCACTAGTCACAGGCCGTCTTGTGGACTCTACTCCCGAGTAAACCACTCTCTGATATCTCTCCGTCAACCACCCTCCTACCCATCTCACCAACCCCATGTCCATTCCCATATGCTGCAATTTACTGATTAGAATTCCATGTGGAATCCTGTCAAAGGCCTTGGCAAGGTCCAGTAGAATCACCGTAAACCCATTACCCTTATCCAGTTCAGCCGTCACTGTGTTATAATACGTGAGCAAGTTACTGAGGCATGACCTACCCTTCACAAAACCATGCTGTCCCCGATACAGTATCCCATTTTCTTCTATCCAATCTTGTATTTTCCTCTTGACTATTTTCTCTAAAACCATGACAATGATTCCTGATATGCTAATCGGTCGGTAATTTACTACAGCAGTCTTGGAACCAACCTTTATGCAGTGGAACTATTTTCCCCTCCTTCCACCCGCTCGGGACTAACCCAGACCCGAGACTCAAATTAAACAAAATGGTCAAGGGTACTGACAATTCTTTAGCTGCTTCTCGTACAACACGAGCTGGTATACCATCCAATCCCACAGATGTATTGACATTGAGGTTATGCAATAGACTACTCACCTCCACTTCATTAACCACAATTCCCGTATAATCTACTGGTTTATTCGTTTCTGCAATGTCACCACCTGGATATACTTTTGCAAAGTGCTCACTCAGTAACTCAACTGATTCAGTTACCTCCCTACCATCGGCATTCTTTAAAATCAATCTGCCATGTACATTTTTCCTTTTACTTGCTACATATCTAAAAAACTGTTTAGGATTCTCTTTAGCCTGCATGGCCAATGTTCTTTCGTAATCCTTTTTTGCTTTTCTTACCACACTCGTCACCCTTCTGGCCTGTGCTTTATACTGTTCATGTGCCTGCCGGTCACCCTTCTCCTTAAATTCCCTCCATAGTTGTTTCTTTTTTTGCAACTCAAGCTTAATGGTGTTATTCATCCATTTAACCCCTACTTGATTTATTATTCGGACTCTAGGTATACAGTCAGCCATTGCTTCTTGCAAGCACTTCTTAACTACCTCCCATGCACTATCAACTTCTAGTCCTTGCAGTTGTACATGCCATGGCACTGAACCAATCAAACTCCTAAGCTTGTCATACTTTCCAGCCCGATAATTCCACATGTACCCTGTCTTAATTGAAAATTCTACACCTTTAGCCACCTCCCAAGTTAAGACCCTATGATCACTCTCACCGATTGGTGGCAATGTGGTCATATTTGTTACAGCCAAATCCTCAGATGTAATTACTAGGTCAAGTACTCTCTGACCCCTAGTATTTTCCATTACATGCTGTCGCAGATAGTTATCCCTTAATAACCGCATAAAATCCAGTTCCTTCCTCCCATGTGTCCTCTCCTCACTCCAATCAATGCGACCATAGTTGAAATCTCCCATAATAATCACCCTCCTTCCACCCATTTCTTCTATTTGCTTGTGCATACTGTCACCACCATCTTTTCCATCACCTGGTCTATAGCAGCACCCAATTTTATATTTTGTTCTGCTAGCCACAATCTCACACCAAATGGCCTCAAATGTGCTCTTTTCTCTATCCTGCAATTCAACTTCTATTCTCCTTGGCTGGAGCTCATCAGCTATCATCAACAATACTCCTCCCCCCATTTTATTCTCTCTGTCATTCCTGAACACACTATACCCATCACATTCAATCCCACTAGTTATATCATCTACAGTCAGCCATGTTTCACTAATACCTATAACCTGTGGTCTGGAAGTGCCAACCACGGCCAAAAACTCTTCCTTCTTGTTCCTAATACTCCTAGTATTAGTGTACATGAATTTAAGACCCCCATTAGCCCCAACCCTACCTTGATGCCTTATATTAACTATCCCACTCAGATTTGTTGTCCTTATTTGCTCTGGCATATTATATTCATTCTTACATTCAACTGCCTCCATAAGGACTGTATCTCTACTCCCCCCCCCCCCTAACAAATCTAGTTTCCCTGAATTTGCACATCCACTACATTCAGCAACACTTTCTCAAGTCTTCTTACACCGTAACCATTCAAATGCAAGCCATCCATCTTATATAGATCCTTTCGCCCATCAAACTCACTCCACACATCCACAAATTCCACACCACTCGTCATACATAACCCACGCATAAAGTCATTCGCAATTATAGCCCTCCTTTTAAACATTTCACTGTCATACCGTGGCAAAAGACTAATCATTCTAACTCTCTCACTCTTTTCTTTTGCTACCTCAAACAATTCATTCAGGTCTTCTATCATTTCCATTTTATCTCCTTTCAAATCATTCGTACCTGCCACAACAATCATTTCTTTCACCCTTTCCTTTTGCTCTCTAATAGACGCAGTTACGTCCTTTATGGTCGCACCAGGTTGGTATGATTTTGTCAAATCCTCTACTAACACACCTCGTACTAACGAGTCTCCATACAGCACTCTATCCTTCATTTTGTTCATGTTCACATTCATACGTCTATTTTTCCTGTCATATCTTTTATTATTGGTTGGTTCATTCAGTCTACTTTTGTTCATGCACTCTAGCTGCTGTTTTGCTCTTTCTATCGCACTATTCAACAACGCGATCTCACTCAATGCATCTATCTCATCTTTTTTGTTCTCTGAGAAACCATTTATACTATCATTCACACTTTCTACATTCACACTCTCACAATTTTCATGTACAACCTTGCCGTTTCTTGTCATATCCCTGTTTCCTTCATTCTGAAGGTTGACAAAAATATCACACTCACGATCCGAAATACACTTCAATTCCGCATTCTCCCTGCATTTTCTACACACATTCTATCCTTTATTATCTTCTAACCACACTCCGCAAAGCGTACATTTCACAGCTAGTACACTGACTCGTTTCTTTTATGCTACCGTTCTTTGATAACGATGGCGAACCTTCATTACTGGCCGCCATTTTCCTTCGCACAGGTGCCATTCTTATCTGTGACGTGTTTTGTCAAATTATACCCTAATCTTTAATAATTATTCAATTAATAAAGAAGAGGAAAAAAAGTACAAACATCAGAACATTTAAGTACTAAATATAATTAAATAAAATGAAATATAACTAAATACAGTAACTTAGCTTCGTTTTGTCTTCTACCATTATGCGTTCGATTCCGACGGTACCAAAATATATTATATCGCGACAGCAACTAACTTCCAAAAAACAACCACTGAAGTACACTCGTATTCAGAGAAACAATTTAGCACTCAAAAACGTTGAAAAACGGGGAAAAAAGCGGACTATTCACCGATTAAAAATCACAAATACAATACCCTTTACATTCTATTCCTGTAACCATATCATTTTCAGTCAACCAGGTCTCAGTGATGCCTATAATTTTTGGCAAAGCTGAGCTTATCAATGCCAAAAACTTCTCACCCTTATTCTTATATTATCCTCACCTCTCCTCACCCTTATATTAACGAAAATAAATTTAATTAACACCTCACCATCTCTTGATCACAACTATGCACTTGCACCTATGAAAATTCCTACAGAAAAAATTATGATTCAGATTGAACGCGGAATTCTTAGCCTTCCTGCCCATGCTGATAAGATTATCATACTGGTGCCAAGCAAAAGCAAAACCTCCAAATATTAATCTCTCCTATACAGAATATTGGATATCAAGAAGAATAATAAAATAGTAATTACTAAATCTGATAAGGAAAATGCTACAGTGCTAAACTAGTATGAATACACATTAAAACTTGCTTCTCTGCTTAAAGATTTCTCAACCTGCCTTCCCTTAGACCAGGCATGGTCAACTTATGGCATATGTGCCAAAAGTGGTGCATTGGATGATTAGAAGCGAAGCATTGGATGCCAATGATAATAAAAAAGCAAGCCTATATATGCAAAAAGTATTAACCAAAAACCGATTTGTAGAAAAAAAAGGTAAAACCTAGTAATTTTTTTAGTGATTTTATTGTTTCATGCACATCTTTTGCACATTAACTTGTTTGATCCTGAGGTGCCAAGTGTTAGCAACAGCAATGCTTTACAGGTTTTTGTCAGTCAGTTTACAATTGATACATGCTCTGCAGAGTTGTGATTTGTTCGTCTTTGTGAACATTTGCAATTTTTTTTACTTTTTTTTCTGGAAATTAAGCCTTGTTTTAACATTCAGTTACCATTCAGTTTAATATTCAGTTAACAATTACAGTGAAAAATAAAATGAGCAAAAGAAAAACAGAAAGTGATAGTAAGTGTAAATTCAATGAACAGTGGGAAAATGAGTTCTAATTTATAACAAATCTGTCAGGAAAATCATTGTGCATTTTATGAAAACTCTTTGTCACATAATAAAAGACATGATCTTAATAGACACTATAAAACACATCATAACATCTTTAAAGTTAATGATTTAACTCCAAACATTAAAGCTTGGTGAAATCAAAGCAGACTCAGAAGTATCATAAGGTGAGTAATGTTTATCTTGTTTTTATATTAAATCAATATCACTATATTAAATATGTCTATATTAACATATTTTTACAGGGAGTTTTTAAGAGTACAAGAGTTGTATGGTGCATCTGAACTCATACATGAAACGACTGACACATGGAACATAAAAAGTTGCCCCCCCCCCCTGCCTGAGACTATGTCCCTACCAATACACAGATCAGATCAATTCACAGGCTCCTTAAAAAATGCAACCTCCTGGTCTGTTCAAGTTAGTAATAAACTAAATCCATATAATTCTAGGACACTCCACCCCCCCCCAAGTATTTATGGACTACCTAAAATTCATAAACCAAATGCACCAATTCTAGATTCACATGCAAATTAGCCAAATACTTAGCAAAAGTGCTTTCCCAATATACCGGCACTCCCTCACACATACAAAAACCTCAATCCATTTTAAAGCCACTACAGAAAACCTCATGCTGCAACATACTGACATTATGGTCAGTTTCAATGTCTCCTCTCTATTCACCAATGTCACATTTAAAGATACTTATAGACCTTATTCAAACTGAATTTCCGCCCAATAGTTAAGCCTTGTTTAAGTTCACTATGAACTCTGGCTATTTCGTTCAACAAGGAAAATTCTACAAACAAATAGCGGGGATGGCCATGGGATCTGTACTCCCCCCCCCCCCCCCCGCAGATAATTTCTTCATGGAAACATTTGAAGAGGAAGCTCTAAACTCAAACCCATATAGACTCACTGTTTGGCTATGATTTGTTGATGATGTGTTCTCTATTTGGCCACATGGCCTGGATGCTTTCAACATATTTTTAACATATCCGAACAATCAACATCCCAGGATCCAGTTCACATTAAAAAAGAAAATGATAGTGTTTGTCCCTTCCTAGACATTTTAATTACATGCGCCTGATGGATCCTTGCTTGGCAGTAGATACATTTACAGTCACCCCCCCCCTCTCAACAGTATGGAATTATTAAAAATTTATATAACAGGATTAAATTAATTAGTTCAGATAACAGTGCCTTCTTCACTAAACTAGACCACCTTCACAAAACCTTAGCCAATGGTCACAATTCCTATCATGTCCAAAAAATATTAAAACCCTCAAATTCACACACTCTCTCTCCCTCTCCAGAACAGAGACTACACCAAAGCTATCTCTATTCCATATATCCAAGGTACATCTGTAAAACTAATAAAAATCTTTAAAAAAAATACAACCTTTCAACCATTTACAGACCAATATATGTAAAAAAAATTAGCATCCCTTATCTGCTCCACCAAAGACAAACTGTCCCCTCTTTCTTTAGCTGGTGTGTTACCAAATCCCTTGTGAATGTAATTTGATATACTTTGGGCAGACAGGCCATTCTGTGAAAAAATAAAAAATTAATGAACATCAGTACTATATGGAATCTCCAACTGGAGAAAGACATGACATCTCATTTACTTTATCATCCTTTAATGATAAAAATCAAAAGTTTTATCATTAAAGGATGATAAAGTAAATCAAAAAAAAAAAAAAAATTTAATACAGGATCAAAAATCCGAAATTTTTGATCCTGTATTAAATTCTGATTCTCTTTCCAATCTTCCCTACCATCATGGAGATCTTCCATAATATGAAATATCGAAATATCCTGCTTTTTCCTAGCTAATCAAATATGCCTTAGAAGAGGAGGAAACGAGCATTTCATATTGACTGCCCTCTATTTTTCTTGACCTATAACAACACCCCACCAAATATTCTATATTGACTGGTTCATTAGCCTTATATCCATTATAGTTCTCAGTCTCTATTCTGATAACCCTACATTTTCCCTGACTCAACATACATCTCCAGGGAACAATATCAACTGTATCATCACATCAGATGCATTCCACACCTCTTGTAGACATGCTCCAATGTCACTGTTCATATCGCTAATTAGTATGCTGAAACCACACAGACGCACACTCCTTATTCTTCTACAACAGTGCTTCCCAAACTTCTGGGTGTCGGGGCCCCCTTTGCAAAAAAAATTTAAATATTTTACGGCCCCCCCCTCGAAAAAAAATCGTAATAGAGAGATATATTATTATAATATTTATTGTATTTATATTCAATACAAAACATACACAGCGAATATTGCAAAAATCAAATGCATATATTACATTTTTTGCCTCTTACTGTTTGGTTCTGAAGACAATGCGGGCTGTTCTGGTAAAATATGAAATACTGTCCTTTTTTTTTTGAGTCTGTTTCTGCTTCTTCTGATTGTTCGTGGGAATTTTTTTTTTTTTTTTTTTTTTTTTTTTTTTTTTTTTATCAGCCACTTATTCATCTCAGGGTTAAATTTTTTAACGTAGAATAGATCAAATAATATCACCACTTACCGATACTGGCACACCACAGACTGATAACATGAAATTAGTGAATATTACCTGAATAAGGGAATCCCCGGACCAGGAATATTTTTCTCTTTTGTGACTTTTCTCCCTTTACGGTAATTAAGCCTAACGCGAAACAGACAGCAAAGGCACATTTTATTAAAACGTGCATATGATTGGTGCGGTATTAACAAAAGATCGTGTAACCAAAAGATAAAAGCATAGCTGACAATTGAGCTGAAATGCTAACTCTCTTCAACTGAATTCCATATGTGAAACAGCCATAACATTCATTATATATATATATTACTTAGTTTTAACACTTTTACAAATTTTAACACGTTCGGTTGAATTTTATTGCTGCCTTGGGAAATCGAACTCACACACACACACACATGTAATTAATAACAATAGATTTTAGTTAGATACTGTGTTTGCCCATGCAACATATGGTTTTGTTTCAGTCTATACAGCATAGTTTCTGTATGAGGGGACATGTGATTCATTAATTAGTGTGTTTTTATTCCAGTTGTCTCTAATTGCACTATTTGTTGAGAAATATATTACACAGACTCCTCATACCTTATTCACTGGCATAATAAAAGTACTTGTTTTTATTGCCTCTGTAGTATAGTGGCTGTTAGGGAGGGCGTGTTGTTTACCACTGCAAGCGAGTTACTATCTCCCCACATGAACTTGTTTAAGCTTTTTTTCATGTGTGAAGTATATGCGAAACTTTTATTGGTAACAGAAAACTAGCTCAGATGACAGTGATAATATAAAACGAGTTTTGATATGTATATAAAGTCAATATCAACAGTCCCCGATTAAGAACACGTGATGAAAGGGACAGGAAGATTTGGAGCTTCCCTGGAGAGCATTCGAAGTAAATACAATTAACCACTGCTTTGAAATGAAACATATATGAATAAGCAATATTTACTAATATTCATTAAGCGCCGAAATACACAGGAAGCAAAGTTTGTGAACCAACACCAATGTGTGAATTTTTCCATTAAAATATAAAAAATAACAAAAAAGAAATAATAAATAATAAAAGTTAAATACGTTTCTTTTAAAATAAAAAAAATCTACTTAGTCTTAAAACATTATAAATTTGTTTTCATTATTTCACGGCCCCCCTCAACAAAACCCAAGGGGGCTGCGGCCCACAGTTTGGGAAGCGCTGTTCTACAATATATATTTACTGTATTTGTAAACACGCTCTTGCAAAAAGTTAATGAGATTTAAAAATGTGTTACTGTGGTTTACATAAGTCAATCTTACCTGTGATAATGCATCTTCTGTTGGTGTAGAATAAGGCATACCATAAGGCATCTCTCTGCTTTTATCTGCAAATAAATAGACCTATAATGATTTTCTTCATAAGAGAGCCAAAACTAATCAGTTTTTCTTGATAATCCCAGGTAAACATTACTAATAGAGAAATATTAACTAATATGAAATAATATAGAAAACTAATATATAAATGCTATTTGGGAGGTAACAAATTGTGTGAGAGCAGAGTTTTGATTAAGAAGTCATGTAAAACTATATAGAATATGATTACAACTGGCTGAGAAGGTAACTTGAAGCAGTGCTCTGTGAAAATCTGCATGATAGAAGAATCAGTAGTAAAAGAGTATTTGAGGGGAACTTTATTGACCTGTGTTCCCAGAGTTAGAAGAATAAATTGTATAGCAACTTTAAAGCATAAGCTGCACAAAAAAGAAAATGTCATCGATTCAATCCTGAGAAGGAAAAATGGTGATGATCAGACCACAAGCAGTATAAAGAGCAGGCTAGGAGAGTGACAGACAGGGTGAAAAGGTGACATCAAGCTATGAAAAGAAGTGAGCAGAACAAGCCAGGAGAAGTCCTAGAGTTTTTTTTTTTTCTGTGCAGCAAGCAAAAGAATAACAATGAATACAGGTGAGGTGATAGGAAAGTGGTTCCAGGACCTTTCGCTGATGAACCTTATATCCCTGCATCCCTGGAGGTTGGTCTGCAAAAAAAATTTAATTACTGTCACTTTAGTGAATTTTTTAGATTTTGTTAATTTTGTAGATTAATTTTAGTGAATTTTGTAGATTAACAGATACAGTTATCTACTGTTCATCCCAGTTTGATAATTCAGCTATTAGAACAGCAAGTTTGATAACATCGGTTATCAAACTTGCTGTTCTAATAGCTGAAGAGTCAGATAATTGAAGTAGAATTACATAATGCTCTAGAAGTCAGTTAATTGAGGGCTCATTGTTTTGAAGGTTTAGATAAATGGCAGACTACTGTACATGGTTTGAACATGTCTGAAACTGTCTTGCATCAAAGAATACTGTAACAGAAACTCATTCTATTAGAGTTTCATCTGCACTCAAATTCCTTTGAATACCTTCTTCCTTCAATTAGTTAACATATCACATCAAAAGATGGAGACTACAAAAACAAGTGCCAACAGCTCTTGTTATCTGCATGTGATTTATTTATTAACAAGCTTTCAGTGGCAACAAAAGATCACTCATGTAGTCACATAACAGGCAAAAGAGCTGAACAGGTGAAAGGAAATCCCAAAGTTTTTGCACGTGAAATATATTCACATCTGAGCTACTTGGGATACATACTAAGACAAGTGATATAAATCATTAGCCTCTATATACAAGTAGCTCAGATGTGAATATATTTCATGTGCAAAACTTTGTTTTGCTTACTTGGGAAAAGGATTAAAACCAAATATAAAATTTCTTAGTATCTTTAACGTATATTACACCCAAGATAAAAAAACTTTCTACATCTTTCTCTCAACCAGAGATTTTTATTAAGACGGTCAAGCACCTTTTGTCTACTTATATATATGAGATGTATATGACTTCTGCATTACTTCAACCTTGGTATCAGGGAGTACTGAAGTAAGATGGCGGCTTGCGTGTTAGTGTTTCGTGTTGTGTATTTTTGATGGTGAATTGTGAATTTGACTGATATGTTTTTAGAGATTTATGCTTATTCATTAATAATATCAGTTAATTACTTGCTGCCATAAACAGGCACTTTATTTTCTATACTGGTTTATCCAGGTAAGTCTATTGAATTTACAAGGGTGATACGCTAGGCCTACTGCCGCTAGTATCGCCATTGTTGTATTTTATATCGCCACATCTTGCTGGTAGACACCTTAGTGTGTCTACGGGATTTGCTAGTGGACCCTCAAAAGTCCACAGGATTATCTTTACCTATGACTTATTTCCAAATATCATCATGGCAAAACTTCTAAATGAGGCCAAATTCGAGGAAGTTTACTTTGAATTCCTCAGACTGGGAAAGCTGCTGAGTGATAATTGGCCAGGAAAAGTCAAGCTCTTTGACACATTTCCCCCCACAGCAGTCACAGAGGATAATATGGTTGATATGAGTGAAGAGCCCATAACTCAGACGCAATCAGATTTAGCACACTCCCCGAGTATGGAAGATGCTACATCACGAGACAGCAGACATCATACCTTGGAAACTGATACAGAGTTCCAATTGGTGAAAAAGAAGAGGAAAATCTCCACCAATGTGGAAGAACCCAAAACATCAGGGATAGAAGCACACAATGGTCCTAAAGAAAAGATACCACCAGTCATATTAAGGGATAAAGAAAAATGGATCCCTATCTCATCAGCCCTAAGAGAGCAAAACATCTCATTCTCGTGGGCTAAAAACACAGATGAGGGAGTTAAAATACAACCCTCTACAGTCTCGGATTACAGACAGATGACCAGATTTCTGGACAAAGCTAGCGTCCCATACCACACCTTCACTTTACATAGTGAAAAGAACCTGAAAGTTGTTCTACGTGGGATAGCTGAAGGTATCACTCCTGAAGATGTGTCCACTGATCTCTCCAGACAGGGCCTGTCCCCAGTTAAAGTGAGCAGAATGCTCAGAGCAGATAAAAGGCCAATGCCTTTGGTGCTGGTGGAAATAAACAACACACAAAAGCAGATCTATGAACTGACTGTAGTATGCGGTCTCAAAATTACAACTGAGCCTCTAAGGAAAAGAGCATCTGCAGGTCAGTGTCATAGATGCCAAAGATTTGGACATGCCCAAAAATTATGTAAGGCAGCCTACAGGTGCTTGAAGTGCGGCGAGGGACACCAGACCATCTCTTGCACCAAACCTCGCACAACTCCAGCATGCTGAGCAAACTGCAGAGGACCTCATCCCGCCAACTACAAGGGATGCCTTTCCAATCTAAAAAACCGAGGACCAACAAAAGTCAATCTTCTTCCGCCACGTAAAGACGTTTTAAGCAACCAAACAAATTGTCTTCCAGTCCGAAACACCTTGCCTTCTTCCTCACAAGAAGGAACAACCATGACCAAAACATATGCTAAGGCTGCAAGAACTAAGCCTCCTACATCTCTCGAGCTAGAAAGCTCCAACATAACATCCGTTTTAACAGCCTCACTTGCCACTATGCTGCAAGAATTCAGCAAGACATGCCCCTCAACATCTTCCAGAAAGAGATTCCTGCAAAGCACTCAAAACATTATAACAGCCATCTGTCATGAATAATAAATTCAAACCAAAAGCTCTTAAGATAATAGCATGGAATGCAAATGGATTGATGAACAAGATTTTGGAACTGCAAGAACTTTCAACTCGTCTCAGTGCTGATATCATCTTGATTGGTGAAACACACCTAAGATCAGCTAATAACCCAAAAATCCGTGGATACACTATGTACAGAAACGACAGAATTGGCACAAGAGGTGGAGGCACAGCCATATATATAAAGAGTTATTTGAATCATAACACAATAGACAAGCCCAAAACAGTAAACCTGGAGGTGACTGGAGGTGGAGGTACATACCTTCAATGCTGGGAGTCTCAAGATCTATGCTGCATATAACCCTCCAAGCATTCCTCTGCTGACAACAGATCTAGACTCCATAGTTGGTCCAAATGACTCCATAATAATAGCAGGAGACTTCAACTCAAAACACACATCTTGGTACAGCTCATCTACTAACACCAAAGGCCACACACTTTTCAACTATGCAATGCTCAACTCTGTTGTAGTCGCTGGCCCTACTGAGCCCACCCATTTCAGCCCTTCGGGTGGCTCGGATGTGCTGGACATTGTCATTTTTAAAAATTTAAGATACCAATTCAAATTGGAATCAGTCAACGAATTATCTTCTGACCACAGTCCCATAGTGCTCAATCTAGGTTCATCAGATCAATTCTCTCCTCTGCACACATTCATACTATGGGACGAGTTAGCCAAGGTTCTTCCCGATCATATTGGTCCGGTACCCAATATCAGTAAAAAGGAAGAGATTGACACAGCAATAAATAACTTAACCATACAAATTCAGAAAGCAATTGAATCAGTCAGACAATCAACTGTCTTCAACCCAACAAACCGTATCCCTGAAGAAATCATGGACCTAATCAGAGCAAAAAATAGAGCCAGGAAGAGATACCACAATACCAGAGCCCCACAAGATAAAAGAGTATTGAACAATCTAAACGGGCAGGTCCGAGAAGCTCTTCAAAAACACAGAAACCATCAATGGGAAACCAAATTGGCTAACATCAATACTGAAGATCATTCTGTATGGAAATTCTTAAGAACAATCCGCACCAAAAAGCAACTCATACCCCCTATCCAAACCAAGAAAGGGACAGTTCACAAAGATGAAGAGAAAGCCTAAGCACTAGTAGATAACCTAGAATCTCAGTGCAACCCATCGTATACTAATTTAAATATCAACCTTATGTACAAGATTCATCGTCATGTTAGGTCAACCTTAAGACAGAACATTGTCAACTCAGAACATATCACTCCTACAAATCCAACAGAAATGATAAATATCATCTCCCATCTAAACAACAGAAAAGATCCAGGACCGGATGGCATAACTAACAGAATAGTAAAACTACTTCCAAGAAAGGCCATAGTCCATCTCGTCAACATTACAAATGCTATCTTTAGATTCCAGCATTTCCCTTCTACATGGAAAACAGCCACAATCATACCACTGAAGAAGCCAGGAAAAAATGCTCACCTTCCTGAAAGCTACAGACCCATAAGCCTATTATCCAGCCTCGGAAAGGTAACAGAGAAAAAGTGATCCTCTCAAGATTCCAAGCAGAAACAGATAAGTTAGGAATTTTGCCTAACGAACAGTTCGGCTTCCGTAGGGTCCATAGTACAGCCCAACAAGTGCACCGGCTGGTAGAAATCATTACTAAAGGTTTCAACTGGAAACTCAATACAGCTGCCATCTTCATCGACGCAGAGAAGGCGTTTGATAAAGTATGGCATCAAGGTCTTCTCTACAAACTGATAAAATTTAATTTCCCAGTCAGACTAATAAAGGTAATACATCCTTATCTGAAAGACAGATACATGCAGGTCAGGGTAGGCGAAACGGTTTCGACCAGACGCAGGATCTCGGCAGGCATACCTCAAGGATCTCTTCTGGCACCTCTACTGTTTTCAATCTATGTAGCAGACATCCCTCTGAACCCAAGAACAACATTCACTGCATTATATGCTGATGATACTGCATTGATGTCAAGTTCACTGAGCCCAAAACTGGCAACTAAAAGACTACAAAATAGCATACACACTTTAGAAAAGTGGATGGCAGACTGGAGGATCCAAGTTAACCCCCAGAAAAGCTCAGCCATACTGTTTACTAGAAAGAAAATCCATACCATGGAGGATATTTATTTATTGGGAGTAAAGATTCCATGGCAGACTGAAGTTAAATATCTTGGAGTGATTCTTGATAGTAAACTCCTATTCAGCAAACATATTAGTTACATTTCCTCAAAGACATCCAACGTCTTAGCACAGCTCTACCCTATGATCAGCAGACAAAGTAAACTGGACATGCAAACAAAATTAATAATTTACAAGATGGTAATTAGATCGGTTATCACTTACGCATCCCCAGCTTGGAGCCACACCGCAAATTCTAACATTCTAAAACTTCAGAGATTACAGAATAAGTGCCTGAGGATGATTCTGGATGCCCCCCTGGTTCATAAGAAACACCCAGATCCATAGAGAAGTTAATATCCCTTATATCTCTTCCTTTCCCATAAATCTAGCTGAGAAGTTCTTTACCAAGACAAGTAACCATCCAAACCCGTTAATCAAGGAAGCCTCGGAATATAATGAAGAAGAAATCTACAAATTTAAAAGACCAAAATCTATTTTAAGTTCAGCTGAACGCAACTAACTTCACTGCCCTCAATGGGCGAGCATATAGCTCACAAACACTCCATTCAAAGTTCTTCCATTACAAGACAAAGGGGAATATGAAAAGCAATTTTGCTTCACCCATCTAGCCAGAAATGTTAATGTTAAACCTTGGTATCTCTCCCGGGTGTGGCTCCCACTGAAGAGACCTCAATAAAGGTTGAAATCGGTCTAGGTAGTGGCCCTTCCCATTATGCATTGCATTATACACATCTGAAAGGGGATGTGCTTTGCATTATGGGATACATACTAAGGCAAGTGATATGAAATCATTAGCCTTTATATACAAGTAGCTCAGACATGAATATATTTCATGTGCAAAACTTTGTTTTGCTTACTTGGGAAAAGGATTAAAACCAAGTATAAAATTTCTTGGTATCTTTAACGTATATTACACTCAAGGTAAAAAATTTCAGTCAGTTATAGGTTGGTGTCTACTATATTTTCATACATCACAACATAATATAACACCTGCTCTCCCTGTCAATGCATTTTCTCTATTGTTTTAACAAGTTTTTCTAAGCAGTAGTATAAGCTTTGAAAAACTTGTGGGTTCTTTTTTTTAACCATTTTCTACATCTCTGCTTCAGCAGTTGGAGGAAATGCGAACTAGCCCACAAGGTGGTAGATGACCTTCATTGCCCAATGAAACACCACCACCACCACCCTGTTTATTGGGGGGGGGGGGGGGTGAAGTGGCAAATCAAATGCTATGTTTAGCCTCCAGAGCAGGGGTTTTGGCTAAACATAGCATTTGTTTAGCCTAAACCATCTTTCCCCTCTTATCCATGCAGTGTGAGCGATTCTCGTCAAAGCCATGCCCAACGTACCTAGAGACCCAGCCCGTCTTCAGTTTTGAGGGCACAGCAGTTAAAATGGTGGTAACGCAGGCCAGCCACCAGATAGTATACGGGCCCAAACTAGTCAGTAATGAGTCAGGAGACTTTTTTATTAATATTATTATTACGGGCAACTCCAAGGAGTCCTTAGACTCATCGAGGGAGGCCCTAAGCATCATGTCAAGAACAACTATTCAGCTTCCACACAGTATCTATCATACTTTGCCTTGACCTCATTTACAGTCATGGCACCCACAACAGACTCTGGCAACTTATTTCATGACTTTCTGGTCAACTGGCACATAATTCCAATGCCACATACTTTGTCAGGTCATGCCTGGTTCTCAGGAGGACTCTCATGTACCCACAAAAGTCAGTTCCTCATGGAACAGCTTTACAAAGAAACATGCGAAACGTCACTTAACCCCCCCCCCACTAACCTAAACAGATCCAATGGTCTGCGACTTTCCCCCTACTGAGAGATAGTACTCTATAAATCAGCAAATCTTTCCTAACTTTTGTAATTGTATACGCATATAATATTACATATATAAAAATTTTTATTTATTTATTTTATTATTATTTTTACTGTCAGCTTACTAGTAGAATTATGTTCTCCATGTCAGGGGACTAGCCTGACGATGGAATAGTTCAGTGGTAGGGCTGCTACCTTTAGGCTTCTGAACTAGCCTTCTTCCGAATTTAAACCCATAGGAGGAATAGGGTATATTGAAGGGGGAAAGAGTAGATTATCAAAGAATTATAGTAAAGTTTATAGAGAGGGCATAGTTGTAAGGCCAGAAATGAAAAGACCCCCATGGCCCTCGAGTACTCTAATAGCATAAGGGTCATAAAATAAGAGTTGGCTGATAAGGCTTTATAGGAAAGATTAAAGTAAGTGGATCTTCCTCAAAGTAGTAGAAGGAGAGGATAGATCCAGCTAGGGGTCCATGGTCCGCTTCCCTTACAATCAAGATGATTGCCCCTTATGGCCCAGTTGGTCCACGAATCCTTATTCAGTATATTCAGACCACCCCACCATACACACACGAGCATGCGCGCACACACACACACACGTGCACACATGGTGTGTTCCCCTATCCGCCACCCAGGGGATGTGCTCTCTAGGGGTTACAGGGTCCCCCAAGCAGGACGTCCTCTTAAACGATGACTTCTAAGGCCGGAACAGGCCATGCTAGGCCTAAATCCTTGATACGCATGATGATGATTTTATTTTATTCTTTTTTTGGAAATAAATTTAGGAAAGTTAACCTTAGCTACGTAAGTGGCACTTTGTGAATATATCAGTTATTGTTTAATTAGTCTTTGTACTTGTTCTGATGATGCCTGTGATACTCAGGTGAAAATTCTATTAATAAAGAATATTTCACGTGAGTTAATTCCATTATTGTAATAGTAATTCAATTTAGTTAAGGAATCCTAATATAAGGGAGGGTTAACGAGGGGCCAACCACCCCTCCTGTAAAAACCCTATTGGTTACGAAACAAACACCACAGAAGCCTCGGAATTCAGACGCCTTTGCGACTATGATTATTAATCGTTTTGGGACCTGGAATATATGTAGTTTGGTGAAAGAAGGAGCTCTTTTTAATGTGACGAATGTCTTATGACAGTATAAAATTGGACTTTGTGCTGTACAAGAAGTGCGTTGGCCGGGACAAGGCTCGACCCACAATCAGGGGTACACGCTATACTATAGTGGTGACGACAGAGGACGAAGAGTCCTCGGAACTGCGTTTTTAGTTAGTGATAACTTTTTGTGTAATATTTTAAATTTTAAACCTGTGAACAATCGGCTGTGTACTATTAGAGTTAAGGGACGTTTTCAAAATGTGTCTATTGTGAACTGTTATGCACCTACTGAAGAGAGCTCGGAGGAAGCTAAAGATTGTTTCTACGAAGTGCTTGAGCGTACTTGTAATAATCTACCATCCTATGACGTCAAGCTAGTGGTGGGAGATTTCAACGTGAAGCTGGGGAAAGAGTGTGTGTGGCACCCTTTCGTGGGTAGTGAGAGCCTACATGAGGAGTGCAATGATAATGGGATCCGACTTACGAGTTTTGCTGCCACTACCTGATGCTTCGTAAAGAGCACTATGTTTGCGCATAAAGATATCCACAAACAGACCTGGAGATTGCTGGACAGTAGAACAGCTAACCAAATAGACCATGTACTAGTGTATCAACGTCACCACAGCTCCAACTTGGATGTGAGAAGTTTCAGAGGAGCAGATGGAGATAGCGACCACTATCTGGTAGTCTACGATTTCAGGCATAGAATTGCAGTTCAGAAGCCCACGTGTCCTACCATACAATCGGCATAGGACCTGGGAAAGTTGAAAACAGATTAGGCAAGTAGGCTTTCCAGTTAGAGTTGCAGAATCGTTTTGGGGAGTTACGGGAAGAGGATGATCCGGATGGGATGTGGGACACCATCAAAAATATGGTCGCGTTAGCTGCCTCGAGAATTGTGGGAAAGAGAAAGAGGAGGAGAAAAGCATGGTTTAATAGACAGTGTGAAGAAACTGTAGCGAAACGAAGGGAAGCACTATTGAACTACCTAGCGGATAGCAGGAAGAAAGCTGCATATGAGAGGGTGAGAAGAGTGGTGAATACATGTATACGCAGGGAAAAGTGGAAGTATCTTAATGAGAAAGTGGCTAATATAGAGAGAAATAGGGTGATGAATAATGGACGGGAGATGTACCGGACGATCAAAGCCATGCGAGGTGCCCAGACACAAGCGGCAACCATAAGAGATGAGAGTGGAAATCTATTAACAAACTCAAAAGATGCTCTCGCTCGGTGGCGTGGATATTTTGCGAACTTGCTGAATGTCAATAACAGAGGATTATACTCCTTATCAAACTGCTGAACCATTTAATGAAGAGCCGACATTTAGTGAGATTACTTGTGCTATCCGCATGCTGAAAAATAATAAGGCTACAGAAATGGACTGCATACCGGCGGAGCTCCTGAAGAATGGTGGGGATGTCCTGCTGGAGCAGCTGCACCGGCTCATCGTGATGATCTGGCGAGAAGAACGGCTGCCGGACGAGTGGAAGGAGTCGCTGATCATCCGAGTATATAAGAAAGGCAATAAGGCTCAATGCAGCAACTATAGGGGCATCTCACTGCTGTCGACTGGCTAAAAGGTGCTGTCTAACATCATGCTAATGCGCCTCACACCATATGCAGAAGAGTGCCTTGGTGACTACCAGACGGGCTTCAGGAGGAACCGTTCTACAATAGACCAACTCTTCACGCTGCACCAAGTTTTTGAAAAGTGCTGGGAATATAACCGGGAAGTTCATAATATTTTCATAGACTTATCTAAAGCATATGACTCAATGATACGCCCAAAAATATGGCAGGTGTTAGAAGAGCTGGGAATTTCTCGAAAACTCCGAAAAATGGCGCAGGTGTGCGTAGCTGGTTCGAGAGCAAGAGTGAAAGCAGAAGGTGACCTTTTGGATCTGTTTCAAGTACAGACCGGTGTCAAGCAGGGTGATGGGCTTTCTCCGATTCTCTTCAATCTAGTGTTGGAAAAAGTAATTAGAAACACACAGCAAGTGGCAGGTGGAGTCGATATGGGGGTGCAAGTTAAGATTCTTGGCTACGCTGACGACCTGAACGTTATTGCGCATCAATGGGACGACGTCGCATTGGTTACTGCTATTGAAGAAGCTGCAGAAGAAGTTGGCCTGAAAATAAATGCCAAGAAGACAAAATACCTTTTTATGAGTCGCCATGCTGCTGAAGATCCAGAGGGAGCTGCACAGTTTGAGAAGGTGAAGATATTTAGGTACTTGGGTTATTTCGTGACTGAAGACAACAAAGTTGAGGCCGATGTCCAGAGTCGGGTAAATGCTGCGAATGTGGCCTATTATCAGGTGTGTCCCCTTTTCGCCTCGTGCTGGCTGTCTTGGACTACAAAGGTGGGACTATACAATACTTTGATCAGGCCTGTTCTCCTCTACGGTGCTGAAGCGTGGACTCTCACGGCGAGACAAGCCGAACACCTGAGAGTATTTGAAAACAAGATGCTACGACGTATCTATGGAGGGGTCATGGAAGACGGAGTCTGGAGGAGGCGGTCGAATGCTGCCATACACGCTTTATACAACTCGGCAGACGTCTTGATGGAGCTGCGAGCCCGGCGTCTTCAGTGGCTGGGGCACCTGTACCGTATGCGCCCCAAAAAGACTGTGAGACAAGCGTGGGAGGCCCGACCCCGATCAGGGAGGCCAAGAAAGAGATGGGTGGATCAGAAGAAGGAAGACCTGCAGGCAGTCTGGCTGGAGACCGGAACATGGCAGACAGTTGCAGAGGACCGTGCCCAGTGGCGACATGTGGTGCTTGAGGCCAAAAGTCCCCCCAGGGGGGGGGGGGTGATAGTGCCTGGCTAATGTAACGTATTGTAATAGTAAGTAACATGTCTACTCACAGTATTTCCTTACTGAAACAATATTCCAAACTTATTAGGATGCCTACCAAAAAAAAAAAAAAAAATCATTTCCACATCCACTTCACAAATATCTGTGGCAAAAATTTCAACCTAAACGACATTCAGCACCACTTACAGATAACTAAACCAGGCCTCCTCCCTCTTAATCATCACCAATTCCTGACACGTACCCTCAAGAGGTGTACTGGATATTATGATAGTACTACATGAAGAACTTACATCATTACTAACTTCCTACCAACAATTTTCCTCCAAATTGCTGGCCTGGTCAGCCGAGTGGTTAGCGTATCTGGTCTCCAGCCAAAAGGGTGCAGGTTTGAATCCCACCGTGGGCATGGATGTTTGTGATTGTCTGTGAAAATACTAGTGGAAGTAGTAGTGGTGGTGGGCAGTAGATGGAGTTGGTGTAGATGATGCAATGGAGAGTTGTAGAGTAGGTGCATTTCCTCGATGAGTCTTTGGACTCCTTGGAGGTGTCACGTAATAATAATAATATCTTGGTCTTCCTCTAGGACTTTTTCCTGCCAACCTGGCAGAGAACACTTGCTTTGCTAATCTTTCCAATTTCAATTTTTAAGTGACCATACAGCTTGAGATTAACTCTGCTAACACATTCCTGAATGCTGCAAATATCAAGGTCTTTCCTAATATCCACATTTTTAATACGATATTGCCACTGATGCTATCTGTTCATGCCCATAATCTTTCTCAGGACTCTCATATCTGTGGTCTTTAGTCTTTCGTCAATTGATTTATTTCTAACATAGCTCTCAGATCCATAACTAAAAATTGGTTTGAACACTGTCTTGTATACATCTGATTTAGTGTTTTGACTAATTTCTCTCTTATTCCTTACGAATTTATTCAGTTGTTTTCATACCATACTGGCTTTGTCGATTCTTTTGTTTATTTCCATATTTAATTTACCATCTTCAAAAAAACTGTGCCTAAGTAGCTGAAATCTTTTACTTATTCTATAGGTTCTCCAATTATGATGCGATTGATATTTTCAATGTTTCTGCCTATTTGCATTGTCTTTGTCTTGCTATTGAATATTTTCATTATTATTATTATTCAGGCCTCCATGGAGTCCGCGCGGTTAGCCTAGTGGCTTTGCGCTTCGCAACCATATGCCTGGGGAAGGAGTGTCCTAGGTTCGATTCCCGTTGTAGACGTGAGGAGCTGAAGGATCTTCCTCAGCCATAGCCAAGTTAGCCGGTCTTGGGCGCGGGCAGTAGGGTTTTTTCCACCAGTTTATCTGGTGTTTTTTCATCCCGCAAGCAGGCAAACCGGCCCCTTGAACACACAGGGATACAGCCAAGAATACCTTGAGGCATAGGAGTGACCATTCTATCCTCGTATTTCGGTTACGAAATCCAAGCATGCTTGGAAGGTTGTGGGCCTTAAAGGCCTGTTAAAACCATTGGGATAGATAGGCCTCCATGGAGTCAAAAGACTCATTGCCAGATGCCCTTCCTAGGAAACACAAAGTCTATCAAGACTCATTACAGGAGTCTTGATAGAATTTGTGATGAGTCTTGTTTCCAAGACTCATCACAAACTTTCCCTTCTAGGAAACACAAAGTCTATCATACCACTCCTTAAACTCATTGACCATTCTCGCTTTCACCACTTTATCAGGCAATGCATTCCATGATTCAACCATCCTCCATGCAAAGAAACCACTCCTCACAGTTTCCTTCCGTAACTTCCAGGGATGGCCCTTTGTCGTCACTCCTTCCTGCTGTTCAACCAAACGAAAGAACTCCCCAGTCTCAACCCTGTAACCACCTCTCAACAGTTTAAAAGTTTCAATCATATCACCTCTCCTTCTATCCACTAAACTCTGCAGTCAACATTCCCTTAGCCGATCCTCATAATTAACATTCTACAGTCCTGAAACCATCTTTGTTATCCACCTTTGTACCGTTTCCACAGTTAATTTATCCTCTAATTTATCTGAGAACAATAGTGTAAGTGTGGTCTGATCAGGTTCTTATACAACGGAATGATAACTCTTTTATCTCTGCAGGTCAGCGTCCTTCTCATTATTGCAGCAATCCTCTGTGTTACATTCACCACCTTTACAATATGTCCCCTGAATTTCAGGTTTCTATCAATCATCAAGCCCAGATCTCTTATCTCCACTACTTCTACTTCCTTCAGTACAGCTCCTCCAATAGAGTATGCAGCATCCTATCGATGTGTCCCAAACCTCAAGACCTTACATTTTGCTGCATTAAAGCGACACTCCCATTCATTTGCCTATCTGTCTAGCTTATTCAAATCCTCTTGCAGGGCTGCCACATCTGCACTATTACTAATAACCCTTCCCAGCTTCACATCATCCAAAAGAAACTGAATATCCCCCTGCAATCCACTGACAATGTCATTGATATAAAGGTTAAACAATATAGGTCCCAGTACTGAGCCCTGTGGGATCCCACTTATAACCCTCTGCCGCCTTGAAACTGCACCATCATACACAACTCTGTGATACCTATCGGACAGCCAATCCTGAATCCATTTGACCAACCTGACATCCAAACCCATGTGCTGCAACTTAAATATCAGTTTATCATGTGGCACCCTGTCAAATGCCTTCACTAAGTCCAAGAAAATGGCAGTATATGCTTTTCCCTCATCTACTGCTCTTGTAACTTTATTATAAAAGGCTAGCATATTGCTAAAACAAGAGCGCCCCTTCACAAATCCATGCTGACTCTCACAGATAACATTACCCTCATCTGCCCAATGCTGTATATGGTCCCTCACTACTTTCTCCAAGATTTTACTAACTACTGATGACACACAAACTGGCCTATAATTAGACACTTCCAGTCTGCTACCACCCTTGTGCAGCGGCACAATCTTACCTTCCTTCCATTCCTTGGGTACCTTTTCCACATCCAGACTTTTATTGTAAAGCCAGGTCAAAGGAGCTCTCATTTCTTTAGCACATCTCTCAAAACTCGTGGTGAAATGCCATCTAGTCCCACAGCTTTACTGACATCCAGAGTACTCAGTATTTGGAACATACTCTCCTCCTGCACCTTTAAAACTCGAACCCACCCTATCCCTCTAGTATTAAAATTTACTCCTCCAGGATGAAATACTCCAATAAAGTGTTGGAGTGGAATTGAACAATTCCACTGTCTTCTGCATAAGTCACTCTATTCCCATTTTTATCCCACAATGTCATTCTTCCACAATCATTTCTCCTCCTACTGGCCACATAGCTAAAAAAATCCCTAGGATTGTCTTTGGATCTTAGGGCCAATCTCTTCTCATATTCCAGTTTCGCCCTCCTTACCATCATACCACATTTATTTCAACAGTTATTGAATTTAGTCAGGGAAACTTGCATACTTGTACTGGACTTATTTAAAAGTATAACATTATCTGCATAAAGTAAAGAGCTGAGATTAACCTCTCAAATTTTGATGTCAGGTTTAATACCACTTGCCTTCCTAATGTGATCCATATAGGTATTGAATAACGGGGGGGGGGGGGGATAATGTACATCCTTAGCTAACACCAGATTTAATATCAAACCATCTTCCTGTAATTCCTTCAATTCTAACTGCTGACTTACAACTCAAATAAAGACTAAGTACTTCTTGATATAATTCCCCATTGACACCATATAACTGTAGCGTTTTGAATAGCTTTTCTCTTGGCACTCTTTCATATGCGTTTTGCAGGTCTACAAAACTTAAATACAGATCTCTGTTATATTCCCACGATTTCTCAATTCTTTGTTGTAAAGTGAAAATCTGATCCTAACAGCCTCTATTTGGCCTGAATCCAGCTTCCTTTCCAGAAGCCTTCTCAACCATTTCTCAAATATTATCACATGACACCTCCTGGGAGTCTAAGGACTCATCTAGGGAGGGTACCTACTCTACAACTCTGTCTCCACCACTCAGTCCACCAACTACAACAAACTGCAGCTACACCAACACTATCTACTGCCTACCACCACCACTAGTATTTTCACAGACAATCACAAACATCCATGCCCACAGTGGGATTCGAACCCAGAGCCTTTCGGCTGGAGAGTGGATATGCTAACCACTCGGCCAACCAGGCTGGTGTATATACTTGATAAATCTTACCAGGAACACTCAACAGGGAAATACCCTCTGTAATTCTCACATTCAGTTTTATTTCTCTTTTTTTTTGTATGTGGTTACTATGAGAGCTCTTCTCTAGTCATCTGGAATTCATCCCTCTGTCCAGGCCTTCTGAACTATGCAATGCAGCCACTGTAAGACGTTTATACCTCCATCCATACTGGAGCATTTCTAGTCGAATATCATCCACTCCCACTGCCCTTCCACATTTCAGGCTTTTGATGGCTTTTTCTACTTCAAGTATAGATATATTCCTGATTGCATGCATGTTCAGTGGTTTTTACCAGTGCTGTCATTGCTTATTTCATTTAGCAATTTTCTGAAGTAATTACTCCATATATCAAGGATGTCTTTTTCACCAGTTCTCATGTCACCCTTATCATCTCTAATTACTTTTACAGCACTTTTTCTGCATTTCTAAGCTATTTCAACAGCCTCCAGAATATTTTGCCACCTCCCTGATATTACTTTCTACGTTCTTGCCAAAGTCTTCCCATGACTTTTGTTTAGCTTTCTTACATTTGTCTCTGTATTCTCTAAGAGCACAAGCTGACTTATTTGCCAGGAACTTTTTGATATGCTTTCTTCTTTTCCTTCACTGCCTCTTTAACTTCTTGTATCCACTATGGAGTTCTGATTTTTCAATCTTTGCAGACCTCACCACACCACTCTACTTGATATTGCCTGCCATTCAAGAAGATTAGCCTCCTATTTAGTGTTGAATACTATAGCTACTAATTCTTTTCCTTGATTGTTATTGCCTGAATATAGCATTTGATAGTTATTGCTTAGAAAGATCTCACCAGTTTTTTGTCTTTTTTTTTGTGTCAGTCACCCCTATGATATCGATCTGGTACTTATCCAATTCCTAAGCAAGCTCCATTTCTTTGCCATTCAGGCTTCTTATGTTGATAGTACCGATCTTGAACTCTGGTGATGCTGAGTTAGGGTGTGTTTCAGGATTACTTCTGGTAGCTGACTTTTCGTTGTTCACCCTGATTCCCTGGAGAAAACAACGGGCACCTTGTTTAACCTGACAGCACCCAAGCCAGCATGGAATTCTGTCATGTTGTACCATCATTTTATTTGTGGTTTAAGCCATAAGCCCATCCTCATTCGTTCAGTGTCCAGGTAGATACCTAACAGGGTGCACCATGAGAAGGTGAGGATTGGACATTAGGTCAGAAGCCCTGATCAGTTCTCCGCATTCCTTTAAAGGCTATGGAGGTCTCCTCTCAGTTATACAGCTTTGACCATTAAGCACCTCTTAATAGAAACCCAAACTGCAGCTATATCAACCACAGTTCACCTCTAATGTCCAAATTATACTCTTTATGATTCATTTCACCACAAAGAAGGCACCTAGCCTTTGTACATTCCTGATATTGCCTGCCAGAGAATGTCAAATGTAGAATCCCCTGTTTGACCTCCTGTGGCTGAAGGTTTCCTTGCCCCACTTAGTAACAGTCATCTGCTGCATTTACTGGTTCCCAAACTCTGAAAACCACAAAGACCTGTTCACCTTTCTCTCTCCATGAAACTCGACCATCAAACAATTCAGCTATTCAAACATCAAAGTCATCGTCCTACATGACCTGAATGTTCACAATTCCAACTGATTCCACAAATCCACACCTTCATTGCACAATTGGAAGAAGGAGGTACGTTGTGCCATTCGATTGGGAAAGGCCTAAGTCCGATTCTCGTCATGATGGGAGGAATCTTTATATGTTTTTTTTTTCAATTGAAGATGAGTTAGTAAATCTCATTCAGAGGTAGCAGGGCTTTTTTTCCTCCCGAAAACTTGAGTTTTTCATCCCACATACAGACAAATCAGCCTTCAGAACACACGCAATTTACAGACAAAAAATACTAGTGGTGGTGGAGGGCAGTAGATGGCGTTGGTGTAGTTTTTGAATTAAGTTGTGGAGATGGAGATTTTGTAGAGTGCGTGCCCTCCCCTTGATGAGTCTTTAGACTCTTTGGAGGTGTTACAAAATAAATAATAATATTAATAAATAATCCAACACTACCAATCAAGCATGCAGAAATTTTTACTATGAGCAATGATCTAACACAAATCTCGCAGCTACCTACCCAAATTCCAGATAATCCCCTCCACTTTCCCAACACCCTTGATCTTTTGTTAACTAGTTCTCCTTACAGCCACACTTTATCCTCTTGGCAACTCAGACCACAATCTTGGGCAACTTTCCAGTCTCACAGAACACTTTTCCTCTGACCACACCCAATCTCATGTCCTCTGGTAATACATAGATCAAAGTGGGATGATCTCCAGAACTACTACTCTTCTTTCCCATGGAATGACTACTGCTTCTGCTCTTCTGACCTAGGCACCTGCACTAAGTGAGTCAGAGAAATCACCACAATGGCAGGAAGGCATTCATCCCTCATTCCTGTCCCCTTTCCAAGTCCTGGTTCAAAAGAATATGTATGAAACAGTCAAAGAAAATAACTCAGCTTACTGAGGGTAGCTTGCATTAATCCAAATCCAACTTCATAAAGGCCAATAGAAGAAAACTCATCCTTGTCTGAATAGTAGCCATATCTTCTGGTGTCTCGCAAAAGCCATCAGATGCAACTTCTGCTCACCTGTACTCCCACTTCTCACCCATCCAGATGGCACCTCTGTTACATATCCAAAGAAAAGCTTACCTCCATGCATCATTCTTACCCCTCTAACTCCTACATAGACGATAAAGGCACATACTTCCTTCCATACCAGCAACTGAGCACTGCATGCCTCTTGTGGCCTTTCAGCAGGAAGACATAAGAATATCAGATAACCTGAACACTACAGTCATCTGGTCCCAGTGACATCAATCCTATTGTGCTCAAACATTGTGCTCCAGAGCTAACGCCTCTCCTCTAGCCCCCTCTTCAATATACTAGACTCAAATGGCACCTATCCCATCTCACAGAACCTATAACACATATCCAACCCATTCCAAAAAAGGAGACAAAAATCTACCATCCAACTACCAACCAAATGCCATCACCTCAATCCTCTTCAAAATAATGAAGTATGTTATCAATGGTCAACTTTTCACTACCTTGAAGCTCATTATTAATAAGCAGCCACCAGTATGGATTCTGCCAATCCAAATCAACAGATGATATCTTAGCCTACATCACTCACATGTGGGCACATCGCCACGGAAAGGTTTAGAGAGATGTGTGTTGTCACCTTTGACATTTCCAAGGATTTCAATCATGTTTAGCATTAAAGACAGCTTTGCGAACTGCCTTCATTTAGTCTACCTGGCACCCTCTGTAACCGGATAGTCAGCTTCCTCTCTTCAAGCTTTACCACCAATGCAGGAGTGCCTCAGGGCTCTGTTCTCTCATCTACTCTCTTTCTCTTATACATAAATGACCTACTCTCAATCATTACATCCCTATCCATACCTTTGCCGACAATAGCACACTCTTCATTCATCCTTCTCCTTTGACAAACCATGTCGTTCTCAGACATTCCTTACATCAAATTCATCTGCAAACAGTGCCTTAAACACTGATCTCCATACTATCTTTCAATGAAACAAGGATAATCTAGTGACCTTCAATGCCATCAAAACACAGTCCTGCTGTTTCTCTCACAAAAGAGATCTTAGCTCACCTTTCCTCATCCTCAGCAATACAGTTCATCCTGTCTGGTGATGTGTATTGCTGAGGATGAGGATCTTGGCACAAGCATATCGCATTAGCAGTTTCCTCGGCTTCTAAAATACTAAGCATTCTTTTCCACTCACAAAGCTATTTTACACCCACCCAGCTACTATTCTTATATAAATTCCAAATCTGCCCATCCTTAGAATACCGTTCACACATTTGTGGTGGCAGTGCACCTAAAACCTTCTTGAAAATTCTTGATGCTGCGCAGATTAGAGCAATTCGGCTTATAGATGATCCGCTCCTCACAGGCTCACTTCAACCAATATCAGAATGATGAATTGGCAAACATCATTCCTCCAACTGTTCGGCTTGTTAAAACAAGAACAGCATCTGCCTAACATCCCTTTTCAGTATAACTGCAAAAACATCAACCCTGCTTCTCCTCTTATTCATTTACATGTATTTCTTTTACCTCTGTTCTCTGGAACAGCCTTTCCCAACAATTTCAACCTCTTGTCTTTAAGACCAATGCCAATAGATTTCTTCTTTCTCAATCCTTATATGCACCTAACACAAACAGCATTGATGTGCTATAGGTTCTTGTACCGCTTGTGTGTGGGATAAAAAAAAAAAAAAAAATTCATTTTCCAAATGAATACTTAAGTCTTCAATTTAAGAAATAACCAGATGTTCAACTGAATCAAGGCAGTGCTGTATGTTCCACTTTAAATCTCTTCAATAGCCAATAAATTGGCCATGCTCATGTGCAATCTCACGTTGTCATGATGCAAAAGCAATGGCTGTTCGAAGACACAAATAATTTCTTGTTTCAACTTTCTGAAAGATTTCATATAGCTTTCACCATACATTCCCTAGTGAATGACATCTTTTCTGTCCCACAAGAAAGTCAGCATATACTTTTTGGCAGAAGATTGAGTTTTCAACTTTTTGGCTCTCAGTGATGCAGAGCAGTGATATTTGATAGACTTCATTGTCATTTGGGGTCATGATGAGGGAACCTAACTTTGTCCCCAATCATAATGTCTGAAGAAAGCACTACCTTCCTTTTGGTAATGCTGAAGCAATCATCAACAAACTTCCAGTCTTACTATTTAATTTCCTAGTCAAATGATAAGGTATGCACACGCACATGCATATTCACTTTATTGGAGTTCAATTTTATAACAATTTCATCGAAATGTACTAATCCAGTGTTTAATTTCAGTAAGAGTGATCACTGATTACGAGCTCTAATGCTGTTTCTTGTTCTTTGTGTCCAGTGACAACACACACATACACATCTATGGTTTCATCATAAAAACTTTGTAAGTGGCAGTGAATTTCAACACTATCTCAAATTTCTGTGTCAAAAATGTAACTACTGCATGCGCGGCAACGCACGCACGCACGCACGCACGCACGCACGCACGCACACACACACACACACACACACACACACTGCTTTACATAGTGAAAATGAAAAGTAAAATGTCAGCTAATGGAACAAACTCCAACTAAACATCAGCAGAATCCAAAATAGGCACCATCAACATAAGAAGTATCAATGGAAAAGTGGAACTTGAATTAAAGTGTAGTTCAGTGGATGTGGCGTTTGCACATCACGGCGCTTGACCGCATGAAGGAAGACTTTGTTTTGAATCTAGTTGTTGACTAGAGGAAATTTTTCTAAGCCTTTTTTTCAACCGGTTCCCGAGTTAGTCAATCTCTGGCAAGGGCAAGCGGGTTTTTCTCCCTGAAACTCGGGTTTTTCGTTCCGTAAAACTCAAGAAAATCGACCATAGAACCCACATTATTTCAGGCATTAAATATATTATGTTAAGGTTAGGGACCATGAGATGGCAGCACTTGTTGAGCCGTTTCTCTTCACTGCGTGCCATTTAATTAGCGATAGCCTTGGGCCAGCTATCTCTGATTGACTGCCAGTGGAGATTGAACTGCCCACTCAGTCTCCAAAAGTTAGATAGGGCTAAACGGCCTTGCTTACTCCCTATATGGGAATAAAAAGGCGTTAGCTGATTTTTTTTTTTTTTTTTTTTTTTTAAAGAAGTACACTTGGTATTACTGAAACAAAGACAACAAAAATGGGTGATGTTCTTCTAAATAACCATTACGAGATGTTATATTCAGGCAATAATGATCAGGGAAAGGAAGGAATAGCTGCAGTATTCAATACTAAACATGAAAATAATCTTCTTGAATGGCAAGCAACATCAAGTAGATTGGGAGAAAAACTTTAAAATGAAGATTTGGCCAATGATATCTATTGTGTCTATGGTCTCACAGAAGGTTCTACTAAGGAAGGAGTCGAAGAATTTTTTAAGTCATTAGAGAAGGCAGTTACATAAAGAAAATGGAAAAACAGTCCTTGTTAAAGATCTAGATAGCAGGATAGAAAATGAATTTCAGGAATTACAGAAATGTTTGGTGAAATTTCAAAGAAAATGGCAAAGCTAACAATAACGGTAAATGCCAACTGGATTTCAGTTCACATGGACTAATCATCATTAACAACATATTTCAGCATACAGATGTGCAAAAAATTCGTGGACAGAAGACACAAGAAATAAGAAAAATATTACTGACTATGTTATTGCTGACAGCAATATCTTCATCAAAAGGCCAACAGAATGAAATAGATAAATTGTTCACTGCTATAATTCAGGGATTATAAAGGAGAACATAGATGGCATGCATTGGCAAATTAGCATGATGAGTGCAGGCCAAGTAATTATTATGGGGTGTTCGACTATGGGGACATAAGTTGGAAGGAGAGGATGAATGGTTACAAGGAGGGAAGGAAATAGAATTTATGCAGCTGATGAGAGATAATTACCTGCGACAGCATGTAATGGAGGGGGAAACGAGGTTTGAGAGTGCTGAATCTGGTCATATCATCAGAGAACTTAACAGTAACCAATCTAGCTATGCTGTCTTTGTTTGGGGAAAGTAACCTGAGACCTGCCAGCCATGCAGAATTTTCTGTTAAGAATATATGTGGATATTACAAAGCAGATAATTATGACATGCTGAGGAATTAGCTTTCAGCAGTGCCACAGCATAAGAATTTGGAGGGGAGAGAGAGAGATGTTCATAGTACATGGGTGGTAGTCAAGGGGGATGTTTGAAGAAAGCAGTATTAGACTGTAAACCCAGAGTCTGAAGGATAAATCAGGAGTTAGATGGATGAATAGCATCATTAAGCAGGAGCTGCAGGTAAAGAAAAAGTTGTGACAGAAGTATAAAAAAAAAAGGTGATCATCATACCCATGAGCACTACAAGATACAGTCAAGAAGGGGTAGCCTGTAGGAAGACCAAAGTTAATTATGAGAGAAAGCTAGCAGATGAGGCCAAAAGAAACCCAAAATACTTTTTTAGTTATGTGGCAAGTAAAAGGAGGAATGACTATGGAAGGATGAACTTTGAAAACAGTGCTGATGGTAGGGGAGGTGTAGCTGAAGCAAACCAACAGTTGAAATAGTGAGTGATCATTCTGCAAGATGTGTTTGCAAGGGGTATACCATCTAGCTGGTGATGTTGCAATGCCAGATGTGTCATTGATTGATGGGAGAAGAGATTGAAGTAAAGGAGGTGTTTAGAATATTGCAGAACCTCGATGCAAACACAGCCATGGAATTAGATGGCAGAATCAGCCCATATATTATGAGAATGTGCAAGAGAATTATCAGCTCCTCTGACCATGCTGTTTAATGTGAGCCTCAGTACTGGGAAGATTCCAATGCAGTGGAAAATAGTTAAACTACAGAAAGGATGCTCCGAGACAGAAGTACCAAATTATAAGCCAATCAGCAACTTAGGAGTGGTGATTAAAAATTGGAGAAATTGGTAAAAGAAAGAATTCAGGAATGGTTGGATAGGAATATGATACTTTATAAGAGGCAACATGGTTTTATGAAGGATAGGTCTTGCCTTAGTAAGCTGCTTACTTTTTATAATATATTGACAATGGACTTGGATAAGGGAAATGGAAACTCATTGATACTGTTGGACATTGCATTGGCATTTGACAGAATTTCACAGAGAACTCTGTGTAAACTGGAGCAAATTGGGATGGATATGAATCTAGTGATTTGGATTAGAGAGTAGCTGATAGACATAGAGTAGTTTATGGAAGAGTTGGGTCCAATTGACTAGTGGTGTATCACAGAGCTCAGTACTTACTCCTCTGTTGTTTAATTTGTACATCAATGACAGGAAATGATTTGATGGGAAATATTCATTTGTTTGCTGATGATGTAAAACTGGAAAGAGTAATCCTGGAGGATGACTTAAATAGATTAGCAGTATCAACTGAAAGTTTAATGTGACCAAGTGTAACGTGATGCATTTAGGAAAGAAGAGATCACCAGTTGTGTATTGTGCTGATGGAATTGAACTACAGGAAACTAATGAGGCCAGGTACTTGCATTAGGTACCTAATGTTGAAAAGATAGCCAAAACAGCACATCAGATTATGTGATTGTTGAAGAACACACTAAAAAGCATATGTTGAAAGGATTATGTGTTCGTCGCACATGTTGATTGGATTTTAATGGTATAGATGCAAACACAGATTGATAAGAAAATAACTATTTATTGACTTAATTGCTAATATTTCGTTGGTATTCTATCCAGCGTCTTCAGAGCACACAAACAAAGTTTGTTACAGTAGTGAGACAACTGCAATCCAGTGTAACAGTGAGACTAGTATGAGCAATTGTAGCGTGCAACACAAAGACTAAAGTCCTAATTAGGTGCCATCTAAGTTGGGGAGAAAAAAAAAAAACGAGAGAGAAAGCAAATATTAATTTGGTCTTAGGATGACTGTCTCCCAAATCTTTGGTAGATTTATACAGCCATACTTGTTGAAGTTTGGAGTATGATTCAAGGTTTCTGTTGATTCCAGGAACAACCTCTCTGACTTGTAAAAGCTTCTGTGCAGCACTTTTGTGTTTTTCAAATTGATCCTGTGTGCGGGGGGTATCCAAATATATATATTAATATATATATATTTGGATACCGCCCTGCTTTTGTTTTCTATATCCAAATATAGAAAACAAAAGATGTAGATGATATTATATTTCTAAATAAATCCAGTACAAGCCTGCAAGATTTCCTGACTAAATTGAGTAACTGTTGTAATAAATTTGTTAAAAAACAAGTATTCTTTGCCAAAAAAAAAAAAGCATGGGAAGACTAAGATGTAAGTGAATTGATACCATAAAAAATGCCTCAAAAGACAGAAGTATAAGATCCAATAATGCTGGAGTCTTGAGAGTTAACAGATTAATTTGGAGGAAAATTGTTGATCAGAAGTTAGCAATGGTGTAAATTTTACTTATTAAATTTTATATTTTGAAAGGTATACTAATATGGAGATGTACCTGAACATTCTTGAAAACAAAGATGAAATCATTTTGAATAATCTCCTAAATTACTGAATATATATATATATATACATAAAAAAATTTAAAAAAATCCACTAATGCCTTTTTATTCCCATATAGGGAGTAGGCGAGGCTGGTTTTTAGCCCTATCTAACTTTTGGAGACTGAGCGGGCAGTTCAATCTCCACTGATACCCAATCAGAGCTGGCTGGGCCAAGGCTATCACTATTTAAGCAGTATGCAATGAAGAGAATGGCTCAACAAGTGCCGCCATCTCGTGGTCGCTAACCCTAACACAATATATTTTTAATGTCTGAAATACTGTGGGTTCTATGGTCGTTTTTCTTGAGTTTACGGGACTAAAAACCCGAGTTTCCGGGAGAAAAAACCCACTTGCCCATGCCAGAGATCGACTAACTTGGGAAGCGGTCGAAAAAAGGCTTAGAAAAATTTCCTCTAGTCGCCGACTAGACTCTAAACCAAGTCTTCCTTCGTGCGGCCAAGCGCGTGGTGTGCAAACGCCACATCCACTGAGCTACACAGGCTAAAATATATATGTATGTATGTATGTGTGTGTGTGTGTGTGTGTGTGTGTGTGTGTGTGTGTGTGTGTGTATCATCATCATCATCATACGTATCAAGGATTTAGGCCTAGTATGGCCTGTTCCGGCCTTAGGAGTCATCGTTGAATCGTTTAAGAGGACGTCCTGGTTTTCTTTTTCCTAATGGCTTGTACTTTAAGGCTTGTTTTGGTAATCTTTCTGTTTTCATTCTTTGAACGTGTTCCATCCATCTATGTTTATATTTTTTAATTTTTTCAATTACTGGTTCTTGGTTTAATTCTTTCATAATATCTTCGTTTCTTTTGTGATCAAATAGGGTATACTTTGCAGTTTTTCTCATAAACTTCATTTCTGCTGTTGTTAATCTTTGTTTGTCTTTTTGTTTTATTGTCCAGATTTCGCTTCCATACATTAAGACCGGTAGGGCTAATGTATTGTATACTTTTAGCCTGGTTTGTTTTTGAACTAGGTTTGGCTTAAATATAGAGTTAATTACTCCTGTTATTTTTAAATATTTTGCAATTTTTATGTTTATATCTTTTTCATTTTCATAAGTGATCATACATCCTAGGTAGTTAAATGAATTCACCTGTTCTAAGATCTTGTTATCTAATACTATTTTAGTTCTTGCTGGATCTTGTCCTTTAAAGGCCATAGTTTTTGATTTTTCTGTTGATATCATACCATAATCTTTGGATATCTCATTTAGATTTAAAATAGCTTTCTGTAAGTTATCTTCAGAATTTGTAATTATTATTTGGTCGTCTGCAAAGAGGAGAGTGTTTATGTAGGTGGAAGTTTAATTCCTTGATGTAAATTTTTACTCCATTTTATTATTATTTCATTTAAGTAGATATTAAAAAGAGTTGCTGAGAGGGGACATCCCTGTCGGACCCCTTGGTTTATCTCTCTTGTATATGATAGCTCAAGAATTTGTAATTATTATTTGGTCGTCTGCAAAGAGGAGAGTGTTTATGTAGGTGGAAGTTTAATTCCTTGATGTAAATTTTTACTCCATTTGATTATTATTTCATTTAAGTAGATATTAAAAAGAGTTGCTGAGAGGGGACATCCCTGTCGGACCCCTTGGTTTATCTCTCTTGTATATGATAGCTCATGATTTAATCTTATTTGTATTTGATTATTTTCATATATACTTGTGACAGCTTTTAGGATATTATTTGGTATTTGTCTTTCTTTTAATATGTTAAATAATATGTTTCTTTTAACTTTTTCAAATGCTTTTTCAAAGTCAATAAATGCAATATGTGTTTCTAAATTATATTCTCTTCTTTTCTCTATTATTAATTTTAGGCAGAAGGCTGGGTCTATACATGATCGTCCTTTTCTAAATCCATTTTGTACCTCTAGAATAAAGTTTTCGGAATATTTCATTAGTTTGTTATTTAAGATTCTGCTGTATATTTTGTAACATGAATTTAGTATACTGATACCTCTATAGTTTTTAGGGTCATCTCTATTACCTTTCTTAAAGATAGGAATCACAATTGCTTTTTTCCATTCTATTGGGGGGATATGGTGTGTATATATATATATAAAAAGTCAAAAGGACAAAAATCAGTATAAAATTGAAGATATAATACAGAAAGTGAGGAAAATAAAATATATGAAGGGATAAAATAACTTTATAAATAAATAAAACAAATATGGAACAACATAAAATATGAATAATAGAAACCATTAAACATTAAACTTAATGACAAATATAAAATATGAATAAATTACAAATATGACAAATATAAGATATGAATGGATAAAAAAGAGACAAATGTGAATACAGAAATGTATCAAAAAAAAAAAAAAAAGTAGGAATGAAAACCCTACAATATGACAAACTAGCAAACCAATGATAGTATGAGCTAGCTGTTTTGAGTAATTCATCATCAGATTGTAAAAGAAAAAAAACTGAGAATGCATTTTTGAAAATTATGGAGACAACTACTGTGTTTGAATAAAAACTTTAGTTTAATATAACTAAAATCTACATTCGACGGTTTGACCTTTATGTCAAGGTCATCTTCTGGAGCACACAACTATACACAGAAAACAAGCTACATTACAATCAAACTGGTTTGTTAAAAACACTGACCAACTGCTACAACAATTGTTGACCTGACCTCTAGTGGAAAAAAAATACATCAACGCTAGAGTCCTATTATTAGTTTTCTCTGTTATTAGTGTTACCTATTATTAGAGTTAATATATACATATATTAACATCATGTACATTCCAGCCAGTTGGTATGGAATGGTTTCTAATACTAGCTGAAGATTGGCTAGAGTCCTGACTTATGCTGGATCTTATATATTAGATAGGCTGAATGTGTGCCATCCAGATCCTTGGAATTTTCATGTCATCTTTGTTGTTGATATTTGGGTGCTTTATCAGGATTTCGCAGGCTTACTTAAATTTCCTTTCAAATCAGGTTTTTGTGCAGTGTAAAGAGCGGGTGCTTTTCCAGTTGATTTGGTGTAAGGTGTTGAGTGCATGGCCAGAGAGGCCTGCATCACCATAATGGTTATATTTAATGTGTCTAACGTGTTCTTTCTTGCGTATAGGGGTTGTCCGTCCTGTTTCACCAATGTACGGTAAGTTACAGGTGCAGTGGATGCAATAGACTCCAGGATGTGCTAATGGGAGGAGAGGATCCTTAGAGGAGTTGAATATGGTTTTAAGTTTAGTGAGTGGTTTAAAGGCGGCATTGAGCTTCCTTAAAAGAAAGGAAAACTGAGAATGTTTATGAGGTTGTCATGAAGTATACATGACTTGCATGCATTGCAAATTCATCATCATCAAGTACCTGATGTGTAACCATCTTATCAATCCATTTAGACCTTGGTCTTCTTCTTGCCATTCTGGCATCAAACATGCTTTTCTAACCCTTCCTCTCCCAATTCTGTTTAAGTGACCATACATCACTTAAGTGTATAAGTAACCATAATAAGACAGGAGAGATTGAAGAGGTAGTTATGAATGAGATAGTGAGCAGCATGAGTATGGAAAATGCGAGAATGGGTGTACAAGAGGAACAGGGAAATGGGGACGTTCAGGGTGGAGAGGGGTACACAGCGTGAGAAAGGTGGATGCTCCAAGAGGATGTGAGAGCATGTGTAGATAGGAAAGGAATGGGATGATCTGGGATCAAGAGGAAACAGTTGGAATTGAAGAGGGTTCTAAAATGAATAAGCAGAAAGGGAAATGGCCCCCAGTTGAGCATGGAGAGATCACATAGAATGAGTGGTATCAGTGGAACTAGCTGTAGATCCAGGAATGAGCTGTTGAGTTTGTATACAAATGCTAGAAGTGTAAAAAAACAAGGCAGATGAAATGGTTGCACTAATTGAGTCTGTTCACCCGAAAATTGTTGGAATAAGTAAGACATGGTTAGATGAGGATATCATCCTGACAGGAATAGAGATGGAAGGGTATGATGTGTTTTGTGAGGATAAAAAGGGGGGGGGGGTGCTATTGATGATAGAGAAAGAGTTATGTCCATACAAAGTAGAGATGCAAGAGGGAAATAGTGCCAGTGGTTCTGAAGCAGTATGGTGTGAGATAGAGGTGAATGGAATGAAATACTTGGTTGGATGTTGTTATAGACCAGGTAATGTGGATGGTTGTGATAATGAAATGTATGATCAAATTAGCCAAGCAAATAAGAAAAGAGTGGTCATTATGGGCAATTTTAATTATGGCAATATAGATTGGAATGATGAAATAGCAACTGGAAGTAAATAAAATGGGTTAATTCAGTTTTTGAGGGGATAACTACCTCAGACAATATGTAACAGAGGGCACGCAGGGGATTGAGGGTCTTGGATTTGGTCATCTCATCAGAGGATGTAATTATAAATGAGGTGTCAAATCGCCCATCAATTGGTGAGAGTGACCATGAGGTAATTACCTGGGTGGTTGCAAAACAGTGTGAGGACCTCTGTGAGAAAAGGGTATATGTGGAACTACAAGGGGGTGAACAACTGGAAGTAAAGAAAATGGGTTTCTTGAGTTTTTAAGGGGATAACTACCTCAGACAATATGTAACAGAGGGCATGCAAGGATTGAGAGTCTTGGATTTGGTCATCTCATCAGAGGATGTAATTATAAATGATGTGTTAAATCACCCACCAATTCGTGAGAGTGACCATGAGGTGATTACCTGGGTGGTTGCCAGCAGTGTGAGGACCTCTGTGAGAAAAGGATATATGTGGAACTACAAGGGGGGTGATTATGAAGAGCTCAGGAGACAGCTTGCAGGTGTAACATGGAATGAGGAGTTAGCTGGAAAAGAGATCAATGCAGCTTGGGGGATTTTCAAAAACTATCTAGTAGATGCAATGTCTAAATGTATTCCAAGAGCGAGAAGGTTAAATGAGGTAGGTGTGAAATGGATGAATAAAGAGATTAAGCATGCAATACAGAGAAAAAAGGCATTGTGGAGGCAGCATAAGAGAAGTGGAAATAACTAATTCCATTAGGATTACAAAGACCAGGAAAGGCAAGTGACTTGATCGGTGAGGATAGCTAAAGTGAGGAATGAGCAGCAGTTAGCTAATGAAGTCAAAAATAATCCTAAGGAGTTCTTTCAATATGTAGCCAGCAAAAGAAAGAATGATTATGGAAGGATGACAGTGTTCGGAGAAAATGGTATAAAGGCAGCTGTTGTGGAAGGTGTGGTGGAGATACTTAATGAGCAGTTCATAAAGGTCTTTCAAATTTTGTGAATGTGACTTCATGGAGAGATAGAGAGCAGTTGAGGATGGGGAGAGAGACTGACTGTAAGTGAGCAAGAGGTGTATGGGGAGTTGAGTAAACTATATGTTAAAAAGGCTCTGGGACTTGATGATATATCACCATGTATTCTGAAGGAATGTGCCAGGGAGTTGATGCCAGCCTTCACATATTTTTTTAATATGGGTCTTGCACTGGGTCAAGTTCCTAAGGAGTGGAAGGAGGGCAAGATTGTGCCACTTCATAAAGGAGGTGATAGAACTCAAGCATCAAACTATAGGCCTATCTGTGTATTCAGGGCATGATCAGAAAGGCCAGCTTCATCATGCTCTGATCATGTGCTGAATACCTTACACAGAATTGACTGGAAAACCACCAGCTGTCTACATCACACTAGAACATGGTATGAACAGAAATTCAAGAAAGCCTGTGAGATTATCAGCAACCACCCCAATCTGAACAACAATGATGGTTTAAAAATCCCAAACATTTGGAAGGTATATATTCGACCTTCCTCACCAAGAACAACTATAAACAGGACTGTAGAAAATCCAGTTTTGTAAATCAAAAATAAGAATTGTAATGCTAAAAATAGGACACCAATTGTTTCTGAAAGAAAACCATCTAAAAGAATGTTTATCCCTGTTATTGTAAAAATAGAATTTAGCTTGATGTAAAAATTTATTTTTTATTTTATTTTATTTTTATTTTATTTATTTTATTTTTTTTTTCACCAGAGGTCACGTCAGTAGAATAACATGTGATCAAATCATTGTTTCTCTCGCTTACAGTTAATGATGTAACTCGCTTGTTCTGTATACTTATGTAAGCTCCAGATGATGATCTTGATGTGAAAATCAAAACGTCGGGATAATAAAAAAAGTTTTTTAACACGGTTGTAAATTCCATATAATTTTTAAAATGAATGCTGATCACAGTGTAACCCTAAAAGAAAGGATTACCGCATGATAAGTTGATAGTCAAACTAGAGTGGATGGGGTTGGATATTAGATTAGTGCATTGGATTGGAGACTGGCTATCTGATAAGTATCAACAAGTTGTGTATGGGGGAGCAATAGCCAGGAAAAGGAAAGTCACTAGTGGTGTGCCTCAGGGGCCTGTTGTAGGGCCATTACTATTTAACTTGTATATTAATGATATCGGTGAAGATTCGGAGGGAGATATTCAGTTGTTTGCAGAAGATGCAAAGTTGGGACGAACCATGAAGAGTAGTGAAGATGTTGTGGCCTTACAAGAAGACTTGAATAAATTGAGTGATTGGGCAAAGATGCAAGTTCAGTGTTGCAAAATGTAAGGTTTTAAAATTTGGAAAACAAAGATGGGATGCAGAATTTATGCTTGGTGAGGATATATTGTCGGAGGTGGAGGAAATAAGAGATCTGGGGTGATAGTGGATAAGGATCTGAAATTTAGGGTACACATAGCCAGAATGATGCAGAGGACACTAACTTGTAGAAGTAGAGAGATTCTTGTTCCATTGTATAAGGCTTTGATTAGGTCACACATGGACTATTATGCCCAGATTTGGTCACCTGGTTTTCAGAAGGATGAAGAGATGTTGGAAAGGGTACAGGGGCGACTGACTAAGATAGTTTCTAACCTCTGGAATGTCAAGTATGAGGAAATTTTGAGAAGATGCAATTTGCAGAGTCTGGTGGACAGGAGGAAGAGGGGAGATATGATAGAGACCTACAAGTTAGTAAGGGGTTGTTATAAGATCAATGCTAGAGAGGTTCTACAGAAAATAGTGGGAGATCAGGGGAAAACCAGAGGTCATCCCTGGAAACTGTATAAAGAGGGTGTGAGTAGGGGAGTGAGAAGCAGATATTTGCATGTAGAGTTGTGAATGATTGGAATGTCTTGCCTGAGAGTGTGGTGTCTGCAAGGAGTTTGAGTACGTGTGTTTAAGACACGGTATGATGAGCTGTGTATGATAAAAGGATCTCCCAGATGAGTCTTTGACTCCACGGGGTCTTGGGTAGTAATAATAACAATAATAATAATACCTGGGATCAGCTCAACTCACAATCCTGAATGCTAACAATATTAAATTCTATCCTAATGTCATTTTTCATATTGTTCTGCCATTAATGCCATATGTTCTCTACCCTAAATTTTCTCAGAACTGATATATGTAGTTTCCTGTGTTTTATTTCTAATCCAACACTCATATCCGTAAGTTAAAACTGGTTTAAACTCAGTACTGTAAGACAGCAGGTTTAATATTTTTACTAATTTCTCTCTTATTCCATGTAAATTTATTATGTTGACTCCCAACCATACCAACTTTGCTAATTCAGTTGTCTATTTCCAGATTTAATTTGCCATCTTCTAAAAATTGTGCTTAAAATAGATGAAATGTTTTGTGTCTATAGGCTTCCCACTCAGGATACAGATGATGTTTTTAATGTTCCTGGGAATAAAAAGGAGAATTTAGTGGCTTTTTCTACCTCATACACTGCATATTCTCCTTTTTAATTATTAATAATAATAATAAAAAGATTGCAAATGACTGGAATGCCTGACAACTAGCAGTGCTTCAGCAATTGGAAGTGATTCAGTCAAGGTCAAACAATAAGGATGAATCAACTATGATCGAAGGTAACATTCAATTACTTGCACAAATATTACACATAAATATAGGACAACTTATAACACTGCACAGACATAACTTTTAGACTGTCCATATTGTAAAGGAATGGGCTGCTTCAAGCTCTTTCCTTCATAGGGTGCAATGAAGGAATATGCATATAGACAGCCATACACTTTATACAGGGATAGCATGAGAACATAAGATGAGATGTACTGTTTTGAGAGTAACTTACTTCATTACTAAAGAAAGAGCCATACGGCTTCATTTCAGCTATGTAAAATTACATGGGCAAAGTAATTTTACATAGCTGAAATGAAGCCATATAATTCTTTCTTTTGATATTAGATCCAACATTATTTCAAAGTCGAATGTTTGTAGACAGTATGAAAGTTTTGTAAGCCTCAGCATTGGAGTTGCCTTAGCTTGCACTACTTAAAAGACATCAACGCTGCCCAAGCGTCCATATATTCACCTTTCATTAGTGCATTTTTTAAGGTTTCACTGGTCTAGCAACTGTTTCGAACTGGCTGGTTCTCTTCAGAGATCACAGCTTTGAAATAATGTTGGATTCAATATCCATCCACTTTGCCTATGTAATTTTAACATCACTGAAATAAAGTCGTATGGCTCTTCCTTTAATAATTATTTTTAAACACCTACCAAGCATTCACTTACAAAAAAAAACATTTCTCTGACATTTGATTTCCTTAGTACTGAATGAGAGTTTTTGCTCTCTTAAGGTTTCTGTCTGGTCTCTGAAGAGAACTAACCAGTTCGAAACAGCTGTCAGGCCAGTGAAACCATTATCAAATGCAACAATAAAAGAATATATGGATGACTGGGCAGTGCTCATGTCCTTTAAGTAGTGCAAGCTAAGGCAACTCAGGGATGCCGAGAATTGCATTCTCATAAGCTCTCAGGTCAACTTAAGAAATTTTCATAGTTTCTACAAACATTCAGCTTTGAAATAATGTTGGATCTAATATCCACTTTGCCTATGTAACTTACTTTATTTAATTGCCATGTTGCATGAAATTATATCTACAGAAGTTAATAGTGTATTTGTCAGTTTATGTTGCTAGAATTTCTGAGCAATGTGATTTGCTTTCATTATCTTCAAAATCTATAAGAGGTACTTTGATTTCCATAATGCAAAGATATTTCACTGCAGCATATTTCATACTAGCAATGATATTTCATTGATGGTCTATTTGGTTTATACTGACTGTGTCTGTCTGGTTATATTTTATCTTTACAGTTTGATATAAACAGACATGGATAATGCAATCATGGAAATGTGTATATAAGCAACATTCAAGAACAGGTTGACAGTGGAATTTATCAACTACATTATGACATATATTTAAAGGTACCCATGGCATAACTATGAAACAACAAAATTATACAATAATCACAGCAATAAAATTAATAAAAAGTACAGATGTTTTATACTGAAAATAACAATACATCATGTGTGTAGAAGCATTTCAAAGTACAGAAAAACAAGATACAAACAACAATCAGTTTACCAATTAAAAATGGTTGTAGTGTGCTAGAAATTCATATTAATATTAATAAATAGTATTAAAACTATTTTTGATGTGCCAGACCATACCTCAAAAGTCTGGTCTGGCACAGCATAATATTGACAGTAAACATAGTATCCAGTGGAATGAAGCTTGTCTTCTCCATTGAAGCAGTGAACACCTTTCCAAAGAAAATTGTCAAGCTCTTTTTACATCAGCCTAACATAAATAAGGGGAGATGCATATACAGTAGTGTACTTAGATTTTGCGAAGGCTTTGATAGACTGCCACACAACAAGCTCTAAAATAATTTGAAACAGATGTTATTGGATAACAGACTTCTGAGTTGGATCAATGACAGGCTGTCGGATAGGTAGCATAAAGTTGTATATGGAGGATGCAGTGTCCTGAAAGAGAAAGGTCACTAGTGGTGTGCCACAGGGGTCAGTTTTGGGGCCATTGTCATTCAATTTGTATGTTAATGATATTGGGATGTGTTTGACTAGTGATATGCAGCTGTTCGCAGATAATGCAAAATTGGAAAAGCGATGCAGACTCAAGCCGATGTTATGGCCTTACAAGAGGACTTGAATAGATTGCATGATTGGTCAGATAAGTGGAAGTGTTAGTTCAAAGTTGCGAAGTGTAAGGTTTTGAGATTTCATAAGCAACGATGGGATGCAAAGTATACACTTGGTGAGAAACTTTAACGGAAATAAAAGAGATGAGAGATCTAGGAGTGATGGTGAACAAGGACCTGAAATTCAGGGGCCACATTGCACAAGTTGTGAAGACATCACATCAGATAATGGCAATGATGTGAAGGACCCTGACATGCAGAAATAGAGAGGTTATGATGCCATGGTATAAGGCCTTGATCAGGCCTCATATGGATTATTGTGCACAGATTTGGTCGCCGGGTTTCCGTGGCGATGAGGATGTATTGGAAAGGGTCCAGAGAAGATTCACAAAGTTGGTCAGTGGTCTTTGGAATGTGGCATAATGAACAGTGAAAGAATACAAGGTGCAGTGTCTTGTGAATGGAAGGAAGAGGGGATGGGATATGATCATATATATATTTTACTGCTGATCTAGAACAAAATAACTCCTTACCAATCCTGGATGTAATGATTACACGATGCTCTGAAAGATTAAAAATCTCTATATACAGAAAACCTACTCATACCCATAGATATCTACATAGTCATTCTCATCATTTCCCACCACAGAAGCTTGGAACTATATCTACCTTAGGACACAGAGAATGCTCTCTTTTGAATGAACCAGATGAACTCCAAAAGAAATAAATCACCTCTCTCTTATCTTGAAAGAAAATGGATACTCCAAAAAAACGATTAAGAAATTTCTTCTTGATCCTTCTAGGCAGTGCACCACAGAAACTAATAATAATTTTAAAGGTAGCATTTCCATCCCATACATTAGCACAGTCTCTAACAAACTGGCTAAGATCCTCAAAAAATACATCAGGACATTCTTCAACACATTTCCAAAAATCCGTTCTCTTATCAGCCATCCAAAACCTATTCATTACAACCTAAAATATCCAGGTGTATATAAATTATGGTGCAATTGCAATATCTCTTATTTTGGACAAACCAACAAATCTATTCAACAACGTATACAGGAGCATAAGAGAGACATCCTATAAAAGATCACGTGCAACTGCGTTGTCCAGTCATATTCTTTTTTCAAACAATCCTAATGATGATCTCCAAAGTCACTCCGTTTGCTGGGATAAATCAGAAAATATTTTTCGCTGTGGTGATGAGTTGGAAAGAAAAATTGTAGAATCGAGGGAAATCATCCTGAATCCTGAACACTTAAACAGCAATTTAAGTTATAACATCCCAGATAGCCATACTGCAGTTATTCAATATTGGCATTCACGAGAGCCTGCACGCACACATGCAATAAACGATAGCGTGCCAGTTAGAACAACTTAAAAAATACAACTTTTTTGTTTCAATTATGTGTTGCAATTTTTACCTGTAATTCCCAGTTTTTTAGATACTTCTATTCTCTTCCTTTAATGAATACCTGATGAAGGCTGTTATAAGCCGAAACTAGTTGTATTATTCTCATTAAAACTTTATAAGTTATCTTGGTCATTAAATCTATTTTTTAAAAATGTATCACAACAACCGAGTAGAAGTCTATGATTACACACACACACACATATATATATATATATATGATCAGGGGGTTGTTATTGGATCAACATGGAAGAGATTTTTCATAGAATGGGAGAGGGGAATAGAACAAGAGGCCATTGCTGGAAACTGTATAAGGAGGGTGTGAGCAGAGGAGTGAAGAGTAGGTTCTTTGCATGGAGAGTGATTGGTGAGTGGAATGCATTGCCTGAGTGTTACGTTTGTACACACATTGAATCGGTTTAAAGTACAGTTGGATGAGCATTGTGTGCAATAGTGTGTACCTCACACGATGAGTCTCTGACTCCATGGAGGTTAAATGTTAATAATAATAATAATGATTGCCTCTCCATTAGATTCTCATTTTATGTGAACATCAAAAATAGTTTAAATACCATTTATTAATATTAATATGAATTTCTAGCATATGGCAACCATTTTAACTGATAAACCAACTGTTGTTTGTACCTTATTTCCCTGTTCCTTGATTTGCTTGTTCACTGATGATGTACTATTATTTTCAGTACAAAATATCTGTATACTTTCATTAAAGTTTATTATTGTGGTTATCGTGTAATTTTGTTGTTTTTCATTATGGCATAATATTACAGATAAACGTTTTTCTTTGTTTGTTTTTCTTTAGGTGGTTTGTAGTTTATTACTAGTGAATATGACTTTGTAAATAACATTTTATTGTCATGGTAATATACATTCATTTTTTTATGAAGTGACAGGATATTAAGGAACTTGAAATTAACTTAATATTTTGTATTGCATAACCAATAAATACAAATTTTTATTTAAAAAAAACACCTGGACAAAAAAAAAAAAAAAAAAAGAGAAAGAAAGGAAAAGAAAGAAAAAGAAAAGCTGGTACAGAAACTTTGTACTTAAGGCAATGCAGAAAATTGTAATTTACTTAAATTGGGAATTGTCAAATTTTTTACTTACTCAAAATAGAAGCTATTCTCCTCTTTGATTTATTAATTTAAACAACTCTCATATATTGCAAATAATTCCCAATTTTTTTAAATTAATAAAATAAAATGAATGCATTTCCAGGTATATAATTTTTGAATATGACACATTAAATTAACTTAGCACTAATGATAATGACGGATGATGATTCTCTTTGATAAGACAATATTGAGTCACAACAATTCTACATGTGTATGGTAATGTTTTAACAGAAAATCTGAAAATTTAACTCATACAAAAAAAAAAAAAAGAAGATATTGAAATTCATAACTAGAATGTTTAACTGCTTCAGCACCTAGAATTTATTCAGTTAAATGAATATTAATCAAGTATGATTCAAGGTCATTCAATTACCTAGATGTTTCACACATATATAGTACAAATCATCAACTAATATAAAACAAACAAACAAACACATATATTTATGTACTTATGAGATCTGTGATAAATAATTCATTTGGCTCCACAGCTGATGAAAACAGATATAATTCAGGTTTAGATCAAAATTCAGGGTATTCTATGAATTTTTCCGACTTTATAACTTCATTTATGAACATTAAACATATGACCATTATAATGTATTTTGTTACAGAAGAAGCAGATTACTACTATAAACAGTTAATACCTATGACATCATACACAACATCCCATCCTATCATAAAATGCTCTTGATGCTACTTTGCTTCATAAAGATATTATTAATAACTTAGGAAGAAACATAAACGCTAAAGAAATTTAAAGTTATAATGAAAGCATTCAAATTAATACAAACTATTTATGATTTTTTTTTCTTCCTTCTAATCTTGCTACAACTTGATTGCTCTACAGTTAAGATGTACACAATGATCCAATGCTGAAATACGTTATGCAACTCATACCACATTTTTTTTAATTCCGCAAATAAACGCATTTCCAGGTATGTCATTCTGGAATACGATACGTTCAATTTAATTAGCACTAATGATAGTATAAGATCAGGATTCTCATATTGAGCCATAAAAATTCTACATGTGTTTGTGATGTTTTAACTGAAAATTTAACCCATATGATATGTTTCGTATGTATAAATATTTCATTATCTTTTTTTTTTTATTTAAAAAATCCTTATTTATTTAGTTTTTTAACATGAAATTTTTAACTAGGAAAAGATGCACAACACATGTTGAAGCCGTGGACTTTGTATACACAGCTATAATGCCGAGAGCAGAGACATATGTAGACAATTCAAGCCTAAGGGAGTTGCGAAGCCATATAATTTTTAATCCCTTCTATAACTAGACAACGAACAAATAAGACATTGGTCGTTTTCATAAATTACAGGTTTAAAAATACAAAACAGAAAGAATATACTATTCATTGTTTGATCGCCTTGACAATCACATCGCCGTCGGCATTTGCGGGACTGTCAAGATTGCTTGCTGTGAAATTTGTACAGTGTGGTGACTGTCTTTCATTACAAGCAACTGAATGTATGGATCATTATAAAAGTAGGAAGAATAAATTTCCCTGTTGTAGCTTACCTTGTTGTTTATTTGCTATTTTGTTGAAACAATTCTGAAACACTTCGTACAAGTGCATCGGCTCATCATCATTTGTCGCCATGATACCACTAGTGCTTTACTCTCGTCTTCTTATATCTTACAAACTAATAAAGATCTTAGTGTTACAGTTGTTGTTGTAACCTTAGAACTAGAGTATTATCATTTCTTCAATGAAAAGAAAATATCACATATATACATTATTATTTTACAGCAAGTAACAAGTGTTATTATGCGCATTGAAACATTGAAGATTTTCACAGGTGATCGAAATTACGATATTACCAACAAGGAGTAGAGTTGCCTCAATATTTGACTACATAAAAAATGCGATCTGTAAATGTCTCTATACCTGACTTTTATCAGTTTTTTTTTTTGATTAAGTGCTAATTGATACCTTACGAACTGTTGATTTTTGTCAGAGAACAGGAAGAAACAGAAAACACAGCACAAATGTTTGAAAAACAATAAAAGACATGCATCATTTATGACTATAATGTGATTTTTTGAAAAAGTTAAGATTTTAGATTTTTTTTTTCTCGTTATCACGTATATATGAATAGAGAGTTCATCTATAAAACTACACAACATGTCAGACATGATTCAATGTTATAAGTTTTTGATGAAAGCTAACATTTACAGCAGCTCTTTTTCTTTAAGTGCTATTTCCAAACGGAGTTCAGTGATAACCTTTGCTAATTTGCTTGTCTTTAGTGGTTCTGATTAAGAGCTCTACCTCTTTACAGCAGCAGTTACTTTTAATTCGTATTGTTTGCACTCTTGTAACTGGGAATACGGAATGTTGTCAAAAATATTTTTCCCACCAAAAAAAAAAAAAATTACAAAGTTGAGTCTACAAAATAAAAATTGTGTAGACTCAACTGAAGGAGAAATCTCTCTCTCTCTCTCGATATATATATATATATATATATATATATATATATATATATATATATATATATATATATATAAAGTTTGGAATATTATTATTATTCCTGATACCTCCAAGAAGTCCGAAGACTCATCGCGGGAGGACATCTTCAACTGTCTCTACACCTTACCTCTACTACGAATCAACGCCATCTACCGCCCACCTCCAACACCACCACAACTAGTAATTTTTGTCTGTAAATTGCGTGTGTTCTGAAGGGCCAATTTGTATGTATGCGGGATGAAAAACCCGAGTTTCCGGGAGAAAAAACCCTTCCACCTCCGTATGAGATCGGCTAACTCACCATGATTGAAATCGACCAGATAAAGATTCCTCCCGTCGCGACGAAAATCGAACTTAGGCCTATTCCAATCGAAGGGCGCAATGCACCGTCGTTCTTCCAATTGCGCTACGGAGGCGCTTATATATATTCACCTAAAGTTTGGAAACGTTATGTGGATGATGTCTTCATTGTTTGAAGCCATGGACATGAATCCCTTATGGTTTTCCTCGAACATCTCAATAGCCGACATCAAAGTATTAAGTTTACTGCTGAGCTTGAAAAGGATAATTCCTTGCCTTTTCTTGATGTCAAACTGACTCGCTCTTCTGGTAAACTAAAAATATCGATATATAGAAAACCCACACATACCAACAGATATCTGCACAGTCGGTCCCATCATTTCCCTCCTCATAAGCTTGGAATAATTTCCACCTTGGGACATAGAGCCCGTTCTCTTCTTGATGATCCAAATGAACTGCTTACAGAAATAAACCATCTGAAAACTTCTTTCGAAGTTAATGGATATTCCAAGAAAATCATTAACAAATTCCTTCTTAATCCTCCCAGACATCACTCAGAAGAAACAAATAGATTCAAAAGCAATATATCTATTCCTTACATAAGTACTGTTTCACATAAATTAGCAAAAGTTCTAAAAAAATACAAAATCAGAACCTTGTTCACTCCACTTCCAAAGATCCGTTCCTTAATTAGCCACCCAAAACCTTGTCATCATCAACTCAAATACCCTGGCGTATATAAAATATTATGTGACTGCGATATTCCTTATTTCGGGCAGACAGACAAATCTGTCGAAATGCGTATGGAAGAACACATGAGAGACATTACTTACAAGAGACAGCAAGCAAGTGCATTATCAAGTCATACCCTCTTCTCGGCTAATCCTAATGATGATAACCAAAGTCACAAAGTCTGCTGGGAAAAATCTACAAACATCTTCCGTTGCAGTGACGAAATAGAGAGAAAAATTGTGGAATCGAGAGAAATCATCTTCAATCCTGTTCATCTAAATAACAACTTAAGCTACAACCTCCCAGATAGTCATTCAGCTGTAATCATGTACTGGCGTTCACGTGATGCAACAAGCACGCACTCTCCCAACAATGCAACAAATGAAAGAACAGCTTCAAATACAACTACAACGTTTTCATGCTAATTATGTATAAAGACTGTCTATGTTGTTCATAGTCTTTTAACCCTCAATGTTTAGTGTTTTTTCTTTTATAATGTCACCTGAAGAAGGCTGTTACAGGCCGAAACTAGTAGTGTGTTTATATTAAAACCTTTTTAATTAAATCTCGGTTCTAGTCATTCAATTTTTTTTCATAAAACTATGTATGTTAACCGAGTCAATGATCATTCTGTCATATATATATATATATATTATATATTATATATATATGAATATTATATATTATATATATATGAATATTATATATTATATATGAATATTATTATAAAATATATATATGAATATTATATATATATATATATATATATATATATATATATATATATATATATATAATATTCATCAAAGCTTGATTTGCTTCCTCAGTCTTAAGAAAAGGCTGGTTATATTCCACTAATTCGAGCCCTACCCAAGGGCCTATGAGTTGTGGAAATACTTTCTGAAAATGAAAGCTGTGCCGAACAAAGCGGCCTTTTGCAGCTGCCCAATTTTTAATCCATCTAACTCGAGTGCTTCTAGATGTTTTTTCGATGTTTTAGGCATGGCGCCTAAAGCACCTATTATTATGGGAACAACTTTTGTTTTCTTTTGCCAGATTCGTTCAACTTCGATTTGCAAATCGCGATATTTTGTAATTTTTTCATTTTCTTTGTTGTCAATCCGACTATCTCCTGGTACTGATATTTCGATAAACGTAACATCCTTGTTTTCACTTTTTTCAATCACTGTGATATCTGGTGTGTTGCATTCCAAGCTTTTGTCCGTCTGGATTTTGAAATCCCAGAGTATTTTAGCTTTTTCATTCTCAACACTTTCTGGTGAACTTTATGCTTCCAATAGTCTTTAGATACTTCAAACCCATACTTTTTACATAAAAGCCAGTGGATTATCTTAGCTACGTTATCATGCCTTTTACGGTATTCAATTTGTGCGATTTTGCTGCATCCACTTATAATGTGGTCTACCGTTTCTTCCTTTTCTTTGCACAATCTACATTTGCTGTCTTCTTAAATTTTTTGTATTTTTGCTTTCATAACGTTGGTTTTAATGGCCTGTTCTTGTGCTGCAAAAATTACCGATTCTGTTTCTTTCTTTAGTGCTCCATTTCTCAACCATTGCCAGGTCAAGTTGCTGTCAGCGTTGTCCTCTATACTCTGAAGGTATTTTCCATGCAATGCCTTATTTTTCCATCTTTCGGTTCTCACTTTTACTTGTTTGGTTTTGTATTCCAATTTTGTCTCCATGGGTTTAAATAAACCCTCTTTCCTTACCTTAATTAGAAATTTTTCCATTGTTTGCTGCAGATAATTATTTAAATTTCGTTTTTCTTCTTCAATAGCTTGCTTCACTTGTAATAATCCTCTACCTCCTTTTTTGGGCGATAGATAGAGCCTATCAATGTCACTGCGAGGATTGAGGGCATGGTGCATTGTCATTAATTTTCGAGTTTTTCGATCTAAATCTTCCATCTCTAGCTGGGTCCATTCAACAATGCCTGCTGAATATCTCAGAACAGGTATGGCCCAGGTATTAATTGCTTTAATCAAATTTCCAGCATTAAGCATTGATTTAAGGAGTTTTCTTAATCGTCTTATGTATTCTGCTCTGGTTCTTTCTTTGATCTTATTGTGCAGAATTTCTGATGCTTCTAAAATTCCCAAATATTTGTAGCTGTCTTTGAATTTTATTGCTTTGATTATTTCACCATTGAGCAGCTCGATTTCGTTCATATCTTCAAACTTTCCTCTTGTTATTCCAGCAATTGCACATTTGTCTAAGCAAAAATCCATTGATATATCTTGACTGAATATGTGCACAGTGTTTAGCAACGATCTGAGTTCATTTTCTGATTTTGCATACAACTTCAGATCGTCCATGTATAAAAGGTGAGATATCTTTGCACTCTTTTGCGCAGTTTGATAACCATAGGCAGTTTTATTTAAAATTCTAGTTAAGGGGATCAATCACAATATAAACAATAGAGGAGATAATGAGTCTCCTTGAAAGACGCCCCTTTTTATGTTTACCTCTCCAATTTCTTCTCTATTCATAACCAACGTTGTTTTCCAGTTTTTCATGCTGGATTGCAAAATGTTTTGCACGTTTTCGCTAATACCAAATAGTTCTGTGCATTTTAAAATCCAACTATGAGGCACCGAATCAAACGCTTTTTTATAATCTATCCAAGCCATATGAAGGTTGGTTTTTCTACGTTTGCAATTTTTAAGAATCATTTTATCAATCAGCAATTGGTTTTTTGTGCCTCTTGAATTTTTGCTGTTACCTTTTTGTTCAATTGGGAGAAGAGAATTTGCTTTAAGATAGCTGTATATTTTATCAGCTAGTATGCCTGTGAGTATCTTAAAAGTTGTTGGCAGGCAGGTTATTGGTCGGAAGTTTTCTGAGTTTGGACATTTTTCTTTATCCTTTATGTTCAAAATCGTTTTCCCTGCTGTGAGCCGCTCTTCTTTGCATTTTCCTTCTAAAACATCATAAAATTGGTTAGCAAGTCTTTCATGTAAGCCTGCTAGATATTTCAACCAGTAGCCATGTAATTCATCCTTCCCAGGTGTTGACCGATTTTTTTATTTTTATTTTCTGCTTGCTTTTGAACCATTTCAGTTGTTATTTTCAGTTGGTCCATTTTTCGTTCTTGAGATTTGTTCGTAATTTGTTCAATCCATTTTGCCTTGTTATTGTGCCTCTAAGGGTCGTCCCATAGGTTTTTCCAAAACTTTAGTGTATTTTCTTTGTCTCTGGTATTTATATTTATATTTTCCTTAAAGTTATCATTCCTGCAGCAATCAATTTTCTTGTAAAACTGGTGCTGATTTGCGCGAAACATCGAATTTTGCTTATACTGTTCAATGCGTGCACTGTATCTTCTAATTTTAGCTGCAACTGCAACTATTTTTTGCGTCACTTCCTCCAATACTTCATCAATAGGTCGTGTTCCAGTATTATATCTCTTTGTGAGGTTATTTCGAATTTTTGCGTTTTTTCAGCTTCTTTTCCTTAAGGTTTTTCAAATTACTCACGTCTGCTCTGAGTTTAAGAGTTTTATTCTCCAGTCGATGCTTCCATTTTGGTTCCTGAGCCTTACTGCTTTTGGAGTTCACTAATCCTATATCCTAATTCAGATGTTACGACGTAGGCTATTGAGTACATAAGTTGATTCGTTTCCCCAATAGTTCCAGTAGGAATATCCCTTGCAGCTTTATTGGCCTCTTGTAGGAGTTCCTTGAGTTTTTGTTGAGGTATTTGTCTCAATACTGGAAGCCTAACTCGTTCCTGGATGCTGTTCATTTGCTCGATAATTTTTCGTGTGAGTTCTTGTTCCTTATCTGATAGCTTCCTTTCAACTATTTGTATATTTTCAAAATTTTCAGCATTCTGCAGGTTGGAATCTGGTTCTGTTTCATTCATATTCCTGGTCACTTCAGGATCAGTATGGTCTCCTTTTACAGCTTGAGGTTTCAGTGCTTCCAGCTCAAGTTCACTAAATACCTTGCGTTTGATAATGAAGCTGCGTTGCTGCATCAGCCTTTCGAATGAAATTTCAGAATTTGGGTGCGTTCGAGCCAAAGTTGGAACATTCGTTTCTGAAATCCCCTAACTGATGGGTTTGAACTGTAGAAGCACTGCATGACTTGTCTATTTTCAGCCAAGCTCCACTTTTTCCTAATAAATACTTTCGAGTTCTGTGGATTTTGCTCCTGTAGCTCATTAGTCACTGGCTGTCCAGGAAGCCTAACATCCAGTGCGGTCCATGTAACCCGCGCGACGACCGATGCGGTATAGTCTTCTGATTTGTCTTCACCATTTTTAACTGGGGGTGGGCAGGTGCATGAGATAAAAAAATAGGTAAATAGGACAGAATCACCCCTAGCCCTCGAATACTCTAATAGCATTGGGGGGAGGGAGCAAGGTGAAAAGAAATACAGAGGGAAAGAAGAGCAGGGACCAGTCTATATATATATATATATATATGCATAGCATCATACATCTCCTCAAAGAGATGGGCTTTGCATTAAGGGTAAATATTAATAATAGTGATCAGAACTTATTCCACCTTTACCACGAGTTGCCTAGACTTGCACTACGTGCAGGCGCAAACTTGACTTATTTGTCTGTTTGCTCACTTGGGAAATGGATAATATATATATATATATATATATTAGGATAACCAAGTTATTTTATAAACTTGGTTATTTTAACTCCCAATCCCAAGTATGCAAACAATCAAGTTTGCGCCTGAAACAAAGTTCAAGTCTAAAGATGGTACAACACTAGGGCAACTCATTGTAAAGGTGGGTAAAGCTCTGATCACTATACTTAGTATTTTCCCATAATGTAAAGCACATCTCACTAGAAGATGTATACTGCAATGCATTATGAATGGGGTCACTACCCAGACGGTTTCAACCTTTTTTGAGGTCTCCTCAGTGAGTAGCTAGACCCTAAATACCAATGTTGACAATTGACAATTGACATTTATGTCTTTAGGGGTGAAGCAAGATGCTTTTCATATTCCCCGCTATCTGTGGTTATAGTGAAGGCAAAATTTATGAGCAGATTGCTCGCCCTGAATGGACATAGGGATTATGCATCACTAAAGGAGGCTAATATAGCTTTTGGTCTTCTATATTTGAATATGTCCGTTGGATCGTATGCTGCAGCTTGCTGAACCAAATCGTTGAGATGTGTAGACATCTTTAGGAAAAACGTGGTTGCTAAGGATTGTAGAAAAGAGAAAATATAGGGAATAATTGTGTCTCTGTGGGGTTGATTGTTTCTAACATACCACAGGGCGTTCACAAACATTCTCAAGCACTTGTTCTGCACTCGCTGTATTTTGATAATGTTAGCATTAGAGGTGTGGCTCCAGGCCAGAGAGGCATAGGTGATTATAGGATGAATCGTCATCTGCTATAGTTGCAATTTGATTCTGTTGCTGAGCTTGCTATTTCTATTAATTAGTGGATAGATCTGAGCTATGGCTTTAGATGCCTTTGTGCACGGAGACTTAGTGTGCTGATTGAATGATAGCTTTTTTGTTGAGAATTACACCCAGGTAATTTGTTTCTGTCTGCCAGGGAATTTTAGTATTGAATAGTAACACACCTCCTACAGGAGACATTGGCCTTTTTTAGAAAAGAACGGCTGACCTTTCTGGGGGTTGACTTCCAATCTCCACTTAGAGAACCAACCCTCCAGCTTTAGAATTTTTTCTTTAAGCTTTCTGGTAATGAAATGGGGTCTGAGAGATCTGGTTAGTATTGCCGTATCGTCTGCATACAGGGCCAAAATGGAAGTCATCGGATTGTGCGGAATGTCTGACATGTATATAGAGAACAGCAATGGAGCCAGTAGAGATCCCTGCGGCACTCCAGCAAAGATGTGGTGCGGGGAGGATGTAGAACCGTTGATTTTTACTAGCATTGATTCTATTCTGAAGATATGAATGGATTAAACGAACCATTTTTAGTGAGGTACCGGCTGAGATAAGTTTTTGCAGGAGTCCAAAATGCCAGATTTTAGCAAATGCTTTGGATAACTCTAGGAAAACAGCGCCTGTGCACTAGCGCCCGTTGTAACTGGTGGTGATGTATTCGACAATTCTGTGGATTTGCTGGGTAGTACTATGGTGTTGCCTAAAACCAAACTGTTCTTTAGGGAGGATGTTTAGGTCATTTACTGAGGTTTGGAGACGGGACCTTCTCTGCAACCTTACCCAGATTTAAAATGAGACTGATTGGACGATAATTTTGCGGTAGGTGTGGGTCTTTGCCTTGCTTATGTATAGGAATTACGTCAGCCAGTTTCCAGGTGGAAGGAAAATAGTGAAATCTTAAAATTGCATTTATTATACTGGTCAGGTGCATTACTGTTTTTCGGAACAGAAGTTTAATCACCCGATTGGTAATGCCGTCTGGCCCAGGAGCTTTATTGTTCTTTAATTTTTTAATAATGTCATATATCTCAGCAGGTGATGTTGGTGCAATATGGTCAGTGCTGGTGATAGGAAGTTTGAGTGAGTGTCTGACCTTGCTGTGAATTTTATTTATGTGGTCAAAGTCAAGGTTTTTATACGAAGGCCTGCATTGCTACTCTAAGTTGTATGCTATAATTTCTGCTTTGTCTACATCTGTGTGAGCAAGGCCCTGGTCAGAGAATATTGGGGGAGGGTATCTGTCTTTGATATTTTTCAGTAGTCCCCAGATGGAGTGAATCAGTAGGTGAAATGGAGGATAACTTTTCATCCCATACTTGGTCTCTATGAGCTTTGAGTGCGTCTCTAACTGCCCCATTTAATCTGTTTAGATAATACCAAGGTTGACAATTGACATTTATGTCTTTAGGGGTGAAGCAAGATGCTTTTCATATTCCCCGCTATCTGTTGTGGTTGCAGTGAAGGTAAAATTAATGAGCAGATTGCTCGCCCTGGATGGGCATGAAGATTATGCATCACTAAAGGAGGCCAATATAGCTTTTGGTGTTCTATATTTGAATATGTCCGTTGGATCGTATGCTGTAGCTTGTTGAACCAAATCGTTGGGATGTGTGGACGTCTTTAGGAAAAACTTGGTGGCTAAGGATCGTAGAAAAGAGAAAATATAGGGAATATTTGTGTGTCTGTGGAGTTGAATGTTTCTAACATACCACGGGGCGTTCAAAATCATTCTCAGGCACTTGTTCTGCACTCGCTGTATTTTGATGATGTTAGCATTAGAGGTGTGGCTCCAGGCCGTAGAGGCATAGGTGATTATAGGACGAATTGTCATCTGGTATAGTTGTAATTTGATTCTGTTACTGAGCTTGCTATTTCTATTAATTAGCAGATAGATCTGTGCTATGGCTTTAGATGCCTTTGTGCATGCAGACTTGGTGTGCTGATTGAAAGATAGCTTTTTGTCGAGAATTACACCCAGGTAATTTGTTTCTGACTGCCAGGGAATTTTAGTATTGAATAGTAACAAATCTCCTACAGGAGACATTGGCCTTTTTGAGAAAAGAACGGCTGAGCTTTTCTGGGGGTTGACTTCCAATCTCCACTTAGAGAACCAACACTCCAGCTTTAGAATGTTTTCTTGAAGCTTTCTGGTAATGAAAAGGGGTCTGAGAGATCTGGTTAGTATTGCCGTATCGTCCGCATATAGGGCCAAAGTGGAAGTCATCGGATTGTGCGGGATGTCTGACATGTATATAGAGAACAGTAATGGAGCCAGTAGAGATCCCTGCGGCACTCCAGCAAAGATGTGGCGCCGGGAGGATGTAGAACCGTTGATTTTTACTTGCATTGATCTATTTTGAAGATATGAGTGGATTAAATGAACCATTCCAGGTGAGATGCCGGCTGAGATAACCTTGTGCAGGAGTCCAAAATGCCAGATTTTGTCAAATGCTTTGGATAAGTCTAGGAAAACAGCGCCTGTGCACTGGCGCCAGTTGTAGCTGGTTGTGATGTATTCAACAATTCTGTGGATTTGCTGGGTAGTACTATGGTGTTGCCTAAAACCAAACTGTTCTTTTGGAAGGATGTTTAGGTCATTTATTGAGGTCTGAAGTCGTGAGAGGATGACCTTCTCTGCAACCTTACCCAGATTTGAGATGAGACTGATTGGACGATAATTTTGGGGTAGGTGTGAGTCTTTGCCTGGCTTATGTATGGGAATTACGTCAGCCAGTTTCCAGGTGGAAGGAAAATAGTGAAATCTTAAAATTGCATTTATTATACTGGTCAGGTACACTACTGCCCTCCGGGGGAGAAGTTTAATCACACGATTAGTAATGCCGTCTTGTCCGGGAGCTTTTTTGTTCTTTAAATTTTTAATAATGTCATATATCTCAGCAGGTGATGTTGATGCAATATGGTCAGAGCTGGTGATAGGAAGTTTGAGTGAGTGTCTGACCTTGCTGTGAATCTTATGTATGTGGTCAAAGTCAAGGTTTCCATACGAAGGCCTGCATTGCTCTTCCAAGATGTGCGCTATAACCTCTGCTTTGTCCACGTCTGTGTGAGCAAGGCCCTGATCAGTTAATATTGGGGGAAGGGATCTGCCTTTGTTTTTGGTATTTTTCAGTAGTCCCCAGATGGAGTGATCACTAGGTGAAATGGAGGATAACTTTTCATCCCATACATAGTCTCTATGAGCTTTCAGTGCATCTCTTACTGCCCCATTTAGTCTGTTTAGATTTGTTTTGTCTTGTGGTGCACACGTGTTACGGAATCTTTTTCGAGCTCTGTTTTTATCTCTAATTAAGTTCATGATGTCTTCAGGCAAACGATCTGGCTTGCAGGCAGATTTGTAGGAGGAAGCTACCTTTATAGCAGAATTAATTTGTTGTGTGAGATTTGTAACTGCAGTTTCTACTTCTTCTTTTGTGCTTATGTGAGGAACAGGTCCAATATAATCCTTGAGTGCGACTGACAGTCGTTCCCATACAATGTAGGAGTGAGAAGGAGGACACAGGAATTCATGATTTCCCAGCTGTACTAGAATTGGATTGTGATCGGATGATAGTTCATCCATAGATATGATACTGTACTGAAGTTTAATATCCTGCAGGATAGCTATATCCAGGATGTCAGCAGTGCCAAACGTACTGAGATGAGTTGGTTCGGTGGGGCCTGCCACAACAGCGTTGCTTGATCCTAAGTAATTGAAAAGGATGCAACCATTCTTGTTTGTGGTTAAACAATTCCAGGCAGGATATTTGGAATTCAGATCCCCGGAAATAATGGTGGGCCCTCTGATGCCTAAGATGGCATTTAGATCAGAGTGAAGTAGAGATTTTTGGGGAGGGTTGTAAGCTGAGTAGATTTTCAGTTTGCCAGTGGAGCTGGTGACTACTTCCACTCCTGTGATCTCAAGGTTAGTGGTTGAAGGAATGCTCACAGAGTGGTGCTTAATGTAGTTTTTAATGAAGATGGCAGTGCCCCCGCCTCTGTAGAGTAGTCTGTCTTTTCTGTATAGCCGATAGCCCCTTATTGTAGGATTGTCTGAGGGTCTTAGATGAGTTTCGCTAATTAGAATAACATCAGGCTGATACCTAGATGTGAAGGCACGGAGTTCCAGGATTTTGTTTTTGAGGCCATTTGCATTCCAAGCAACTATTTGAAGAGATGCTGGAATGAGTTTGTTTCTATTCATTTATGAGAGCTGTGAGGATGACCTGTGTTTCACGAAGAAATCTTTTAGTGGAGGTTTCAGTAGGGTTTGATAAGCTAAAATTTTGTAGCATGTTTGCTAGTGAGGCCGTGATAATAGCTGTTAGGGTTTTAGGTGCTCTTGGTTGATTTTGTTCTGGAGTTGGCCTAATTGTACGGGTCACATCGGCATAACTTCTTGTTTGCTTTTGATTGGAGGTCTCCGACTGTGGCCGCAGAGTCTCCGGTTTTGATGTCTGGGCCGCTGGTGTTCTTGTACTGTAGGAGGAGGGCTGACTGATTGCCTCCATCCGTCTGTTCTTTGGGTGTTGAGTACATCCCTTGTAGTTCGCCGGATGAGGGCCACTGCAGTTGGCACATTTGACCGAGGTGGTCCTTGGCTTAGTGCAGGTATTGGTTGGGTGGCTGTCTCCACATTTTAAACATCTATATTCTGCTCTGCATAGATTCTGGGCATGGCCAAACTTTTGGCACCTGTGGCACTGCCCAGAAGATGATCTTTTACGGAGTGGTTCCGGTGTGACGATGAGACCACAGACTGTTTTTAAGTTGTAGATATCCTTATATATTTTGTGAATCTCAACAAGGACTAATGGCATGGGAGTTTTGTCTGTTTTGTACATTCTGCTGACCTTGACAGGTGGCAGATCCTGAGAATTTAGGTCAGCAGCGATTTCTGCTGTGTCAATGTCTTCACAGACACCACGAAGGACTACTTTTAAGTTTTTTTCGGAACTGAGCGCAAAGGTATGATACTGGATGCCTCTGTCGTCCAGTTCCTTGGTCAACCTTCTATAGTCTGTCACAGTTGCTGGCTGAATTTTTATGCCTTCATCCATGTTTTTGGCCTTAATGAAGCCAATATGCAGATTGGACATTGTGGATCGTAAAGGTGCCCACTTTTGTTTTTCTCTAAGGATGACCGGAGGCACCTTTTCTTTGGGAGAAGTAGCGGCGTCCGAACCCTGAGAATCCTGTTCCATTACAGTATTGTCATTGTGCGGTTCTTCTGTTGTTCTTCGCTTTTTGCGAGCACGCACTTCTACAAAGTCCGAAGGAGTAGAAGGCATCGACTCTAAATGATCTTCAGCGACAACTTTGCGAGCACGCACTTCTACAAAGTCTGAAGGAGTAGAAGGCATCGACTCTAAATGATCTTCAGCGACAACTTTGCGAGCACGCACTTCTACAAAGTCTGAAGGAGTAGAAGGCATCGACTCTAAATTATCTTCAGCGACAGCATCTGAGACACATTCGGGGGGAAACGTGTCATACAGTTTAACTTTTCCCGGCCAATTATCACTCAGTAGCTTTCCCAGTCTGAGGAATTCCCTGTAAACTTCTTCGAATTTGGTCTCATTTAGAAGTTTTGCCATTCTTAAAATGTGTTGAGACACAGATGGAGAAAGAGTAGAGATCCCTCAGGTGTCCCGAGCAGGCAAAGACAATCCTGTGGACTTTTGAGTTGCAACAAGGTGTTTTTATTTTTAATAAAAATCTCTGGAGGAGATATAGATGTAATAAATTTTTTAACTTGGGGATATTGTATATTAGGATAACCAAGTTATTTTATAAACTTGGTTATTTTAACTCCTAATCCCAAGTATGCAAACAATTAAGTTTGTGCCTTAAATAGTGATCTGAGCTTTACCCACCTTTACAATGATTTGCCCTGGTGTTGTACCATCTCTAGACTTGAACTTTGTTTCAGGCGCAAACTTAATTGTTTGCATGCTTGGGATTAGTAGTTAAAATAACCAAGTTTATAAAATAACTTGGTTATCCTAATATACAATATCCCCAAGTTAAAAAAATTTATTACATCTATATCTCCTCCAGAGATTTTTATTAAAAATAAAAACACCTTGCTGCAACTTCTATAGGTAAAGTTGAGAAGGCTCCGTATTTCTATAACCTTATTACTCCGTATTACTATAACCCTGTAGATGACGGCCTTAGTCGTCCTCTACAGGGTTATAGTAATAACTAAGGAACTAATAAATAAATAAATAAATAAATAAATAATAAGTAATAAATAAGGACTAAAGCTGTAGATGACGGTAAGGCCGTCATCTACAGGGTTATAGTAATAACTAAGGAACTAATAAATAAATAAATAAAAAATAAGTAATAAATTAGGACTAAAGCTGTAGATGACGGCTAAGGCCGTCATCTACAGCTTTAGTCCATACAGAGGAAATTGCATATTCTATGTATGTTTTCTTCTGTATGGACTAAATTCCAGTAGTCTTCTTGGCTGTGTGCATAGTTACAGGTGCTAGAGGCAGTATTCATGACATAGGTCATCATCACTTTGTTTGCAGGACAGGTTAGATATGTGTGTTCCAAGGTACCTGAAACTTTGCAGATTAGACACAGATACGTTTCTATGAGCTGAAATTTGTAAACATTTCTCTATTAGATATGTGTGTTCCAAGGTACTTGAAACTTTGCAGAATAGACACAGATCCGTTTCTCTGAGCTGAAATCTGTAGAGCTTAGAAGGAGTTGGCAAGATATTATGCCATAGTCTCCACTGTGTGTCGAAATCTGGTTTGGCACACGGTATAGATAGGTATAGATATAGATATAGATATATAATATTCTTAGAAACCGCATCAGTGTACATAAATATAGATTTTAGTAGTTAAATGGTCATTTTTTATTAGCTTATCATTGGATATTTCGTTGCATTGCAGCACCACAGGATTCTGTATAATGTAATAATTGCTGCTATTGCGTCAGAATATTATATATTCTGATAGACAGAAAGAGCTAGTTTTTGCATTTTTGGTCAGAGATCTTGGAGGTTTTTCCCTTGGTTAGACTATAAATTATATATTTAGTTTAATCCTTTATCCAAGTATAAGCAAACAAAGTTTGACCTGGAGCATCTTTAGGACTTGGGCAACTCGTGGTAAAGGCAGTATAAGTTCTCATCACTTGTCTTAGTGTCTCCCATAATGCAAAGCACATCTCTTTGCGGACTTGTATAATGCTGTGCATTAAGGGAAGGGCCACTACCCGGACCGGTTTCGACTTTTATTGAGGTCTCATCAGTGGGAGCCAGACCCAGTGCTAGTGATACCAAGGTGGAAGTAGTGGAGAAGTCATATTTACCTATACGAGTTGCCAAAAGGTGTCACACCTTATTATTAAATTACTCTTGGATAAAGGATTAAACTAAATATATAATTTATAGTCTATGTAGCTCAGTAGAAGTGGCGTTTGCACCCTACAGCGTTTGACCGCACGACGAAAGACGTTCGAATCTAGTCGCCGACAAGAGGAACTTTTTCTAAGCCTTTTCTGGACCGGTTCCAGAGTTAGTCGATCTCTGGCACGGGCTAGCGGCGTTTTCCAATCGGAAACTCGGGTTTTTCGTCCCGTAAACTCAAGAAAATCGGATCCACACTATTTTCAGACATTAAATATATTGTGTTAGAGTTAGGGACAACCAGATGGCGGCACTTACTAGCCGCCTTCTTCACTGAGTGCCGATTAATTAGTGATAGCCTTGGATCAGTTATCTCTGATTGGCTACCAGTGAAGATTGAACTGCCCACTCAGTCTCCAAAAGTTAGACGGGAATAAAACTCGGCCTCGCCTACTCCCTATGGGGAACAAAAAGGCGTTAGCGGATTTTTTTAGTCTAACTAAGTGAAAAAAACTCCAACATCTTTTTCTAATCCAGAGTAATTTAATAATAAGGTGTGACACCTTTTGGCAACATATAGGTAAATATGACTTCCCCATTATTTCCACCTTGGTATCACCGATCTTTTGAGGGAGATTTTTGTTTGGACTTTTGACAAGAACAGACGTGTTATTAGCTTGAGCCTGGTCATATTTCATGCAAGGTTTTCCAGGAATCTCACATTGAACTGGCACTGACACAGTTTGATTCCTACTGTCTCCTCCTCTACATGAAAAATGTACGAGGTCTGATGGCTGTGTAGGTCCCACCCAAAACGAGGACCAGTGGTGGATTAATGGTATTTTAGGGAGGTAGGTTTTTACTCTGTGGCCAAGTGAGTTCTTGACACTCCTTTCCCCTTTTAGTAGGGCATTACAAACTTGTCTTACTTAGGTAGCAGTTTTCTGCGTGAGTCTATAGGATCTGAAAGTAGGATATAAGCCTACACGATTGCCTAAATAGGCATAACTCAACAAGAAGTATATCTACCAAGGCGCTCTTTATCCCAGTATGGACATCATAGACGATATTGTTCAAGCCTTTAGCAAAGGGCAGTTGCTGGACCTGTTCAAGAAGATATTAAAAAGGTTTGATACAGAATTCCCATGATTTATAAGCATATACGCCCAGGTCAATGATCAAGAAGGAGAGGATGAGGATACAGAGGGCGAAATCACAAAGGTCCCATCGCCCAAGATCGACTCCCTTGGTCGAAGGACATCTGAAGATCTTATGGAAGAAGATTTAATACAAAATGACCAAAATGCTGGACAATTCCAAACCGCCCTTCAGACCTTTGCAGTAGCAAGCGAGAAAAATCTTAAAGTGGCCCTCAGAGGGTTTTTCGAGGGTATCACAACAGATGAGGTCACTACCGACCTCATCAGTCAAGGACTTTCCCCAATCAAAGTTAGTAGAATGCTGAGATCCGACAAAAGGCCAATGCACAGATGCCAAAAGTTTGAGCATGCCCAAAAGTTGTGCAGAGCAGCCTACAGATGTCTTAAATGTGGTGAAGGATACCAGACCACTTTCTGTACTAAGCCAAGAACTACACCTGCCTGTTGTTCTAGATGTAGAGGAAATCACAAATTACAAAGGGTGCCTTTTCCACCCAAAAAATCGTGGGTCAGCAAGAGTGAACCCTGCTCCCCCACGTAATAACACAATAAGCAACCAAGCAGGTTGCCCTCCTGTTTACCTCACCTTCAGCAGAACAGGAAGCCACGCGATCTAAAACATGCAGAGGCAGCTCGAACTCAGGTTCCTACATCTCATGAGCAACAAATTCCAACTTAAGATCAGTTCTGATTGCTTCTCTTGCCATCGAGCTGCAGGAATTCAGCAAAGCAAGCTCATCACCATATTCCAGAAAGAGATTCTATCTAGAATCCCAATCCATACTGACAGCTCTATACAATGTATAAAAAATTCAATCCGAACTCACTCTTGATAATAGCATGGAATGCTAATGCTCTGTTAAAAAATCCTTGAATAGCAAAAGTTCACTCACAGATACAATCCTGATATAGTCTTAGTTAATGAAATACATCTTAAGCCAGCTAATAACCCTAAATTACGGGCTTCGTGATGTATAAAACACACAGACTCACTGCTGGTGGAGGAGGCACAGACGTATATACATCCTGACCAACCCTGAGATAACAGGCATTGAAGTTCATACTAACAATACCGGCAGCATCAAAAATCTTCTGCGCACACAACCCACCTAGCATCCCACTGTTCGCTACTGATTTGGATTACATTCTCTGTTCTACTGACTCCATTATTATAGCTGGAGATTTTAATGCCAAACACACACAGCTTTGTTCAGCTCCACAATCAACAATAAAGGTCGTACACTAAACAATTACTCAAACCAAAACTCAATAGTTATAGCCGGACCTACAGAGCCCACTCATCATAGCCCAGCTGGAAGCTCAGATGTACTTGACATAATCATCCTCAGAAACATTAGATACCAGTATCAGCTAGAAACACTAAATGAACTGTCTTCCGACCACAACCCCATCCTGCTTAAGCTCGGTACGCTCGAGAAACTCACTTTTCCGCACTCATTTATACCTTGGGATAAACTCTCTAGAATTCTCCCAGAGCACATCGCCCCAGCCCCTGTTATTCACCATAAAGAGGAGATAGACTAAGCTGTAAACAACCTAACCAGTCAAATCAAAAAAGCAATAAGTTCATTTACCCAGTCTACAGTGTTTCATCCGATCAGTCGGATCCCCGAGGAAATCATGGACCTAATAAGAGCAAAAAACAAAGCCTACAAAAGATACCAGAACACAAGAGCCCCACAAGATAAAACAATACTGAACAGATTTAATACAAGTCCGTGAAGCTCTTCAATAAGCACACCGAAATCTTGATTGGGAAACCAAACTGATTGACCTAAACCCAGAGGACAACTCCATCTGGAAATTCTTGTCATTTTTTGCACTAAAAGGCAACTTATACCCACAATACAGACCAAGAAAGAAGTAGTCCACACTGGCAAAGAAAAAGCGGAAGCTCTAACAGACAACTTGGAAACACAATGCAATCTTCTCTTATGAAAATTAAAACATCAACCTTATCTACAAAATTCACCGCTGTGTTAAGCAAGTCTTAAGACAACAAAGGGACAATTCTGAACATATCACCTACTTCTCCAGCAGAAATAACGAATATTATAGCCCATCTGATCAACAAAAAGGCTCCAGGTCCAGATGGCATCACCAACAGAATAATCAAATTACTACTCAGAAAAAGCTATAATTCATTTGGCCAACATAATCAACTCTACTCTAGGATTCATCCTATTCAAAAAGATTGAAAAGAATACCCAACTCCCACAAAGCTACAGACCTACCAGCCTTCTACCCTGTCTTGGTAAGGTTGCCAAAAAAATTATACTCACAAGACTTCAACCTGAAACAGACAAGTTAGGAATCATTCCACATGAACAATTTGCATTCCGTAAAGACCGTAATACTGTACAACAGATACACAGACTGGTTGGGCAATCACAAAAGGCTACAATTGGAACCTCCATACAGCTGCAGTCTTCATAGATGTTGCAAAGCTTTTTGACAAGGTGTGGCATCAGGGCCTACTTTATAAACTCAGAATTCAAGCTACTAATTAAGCTAATAAAAATAATAGATGCATACCTCATTATATCAGACAGTGACAGATCTTGTTAGGGTTAGGTACCAAGAGATGGCAGCACTTGTTTGCCAGCCTCTTCATCGGTGGCTGCTATAATTAGTAATTGACATGGGTCAGCTATCTCTGATTGGCCACCAGTGGAGATTGAACTGCCCACTCAGTCTCCAAAAGCTAGATAGGGTATAAAGGCCTCACTCTCTATAAGGGAATAAAAGGCGTCAGCGATTTTATTTTATTTATTTATTTACCTCAAAGACAGATTTATGCAAGTCAAAATAAATGAAATCGCATCAACTAGACGCAAAGTCCTGGCTGGAGTGCCTCATGGGTATCTCTTAAACCCCCTGTTATTCTCAATTTATATAGCTGACATTCCCCAAAATCATAATACAACCATCAAAGCATTATATGTAGATGACACTGCTCTACTAGTTATATCACTCAGTCCCCTACTTGCAATCAGCAGACTCCAAAGCAGTATTCATATACTAGAAAAGTGGCTGATGGGCCAGAGGATTCAAGTAAATCCACCCAAAAATACAACTATAATGTTTTCCAAAAAGAAGTTCCAGAGCAAGAAGGACATTAAACTATTAGGATTCCATGGCAGACCGAAGTTAAATACCTAGGCGTGATACTTGGAAAAAAAAAACTTAAATTCAACAATCATATAAAACACATTAGCTCGAAGACATCTAAAGCAATCACGCAACTCTATCCCATGATCAACAGAAGCAGCAAGCTGGATGTACGTAACAAAATACTTATGAGATGGTAATACGCCCAGTCATCACTTACGCATCTACTGCATGGTGCCATACCTCGAATACAAATATTAAAAAACTGCAGAGGATACAGAACAAATGCCTGTGGATGATTCTGGATGCCCCATGCTTCACTAGAAACTCGCAGATTCAGATAGAAGTCAATATTCTTTATATTTCCTCCTTTCTCCACGATCTAGCAGAAAAGTGCTTTGGAGTCTGCTGATTGCAAGTAGGCAGTTAGCACCGTGCAGTTAACACCTCACAGTCTACTGTGGTATGGCTGCTGTCGAATGTGAAGGAAACCGGATGTGATGAAAGGAAGAAGGGGGGGGCATGAGGAAAGCCACTGGCTACACAATGCTAAGATCGAGTTCTAAAGCGGCTCTGCCTGAAAAATCGCCGTGCGTCGTCCAGAGAACTGAAACGGGACTGGGAAGAACAAACGGGAGGGCAAACTCTGTAACTGTCAGGAGAAGACTCATTCGACAGGGATTAATAGATAGGCGACCTAAAAAGTAGCCCTTATTAACTAAAAAAAATGAGATTGATTGTTTATATTGGTGTAAAGAGCATGCCAAATAGACCTTTGATCAGTGAAAAAGAGTATTTTTTTCTGACGAGAAAAAGTTTAATCGACAGGGCGCCGACAGCAGACAGACAGTTCAAAGACGATCAGGGGTAAAATTCAACCCTGACTGTCTGTCAGCAGTCAAATTCTCAGCCTGTCAGATGATCTGGGGGGGGGTTCTTCATGTATCATAGTGTTGGTCGTTTCATTTCACAGAAGGTTCAGAAGTGTAGTAGAAAATTTTAGAATTGCTGCCTATTATCAGAGACCCACTTTACCGTAACAACATACTGCATCTTTCAGGATGGCTCTGCTCCTTGTTATAGGGCAAAAAAGTGTAAGTAATGCTATTATAACCATAAAAGCCACAAGAAGAACTCGAAAATACTTTGAGAGCTTCAAGAAACCATTATAAGTGTATTGAACCATGATTGCATCCATCAGGAAATTGATTTTGTCAATACCCTGCATATAGTAAGTTATAATATAGGCAAGAGGAGGACCCACTCATCCCTTAAGAAGGTGTTCATATCCAAATGGTATTATCGACGATGTACTATGGTGGGACGGAAGTCCTGAAATCATGCTAATCAGTAGTTCGATGTACATATGGAATTTACATATAAACATATATTAAAATTATGATTGCAGAGGTCAAGGATACTTGACAGGTTGTGAGCCCCCTAAGGACTTGTAAGCAGTACTGATGGTCTAAGAGGCTCCTAACATTATGGACAACCATATTAGGCATCACATTTTTCCAAACGTTTATCTTAATAGGAGTTCAGTGTATCATCAAGCACTGTAAAATGTTTAACAGTAAGCAGTTCTTGTTATGCACTTCGATATAAAAAAAAATTACCGATAAGGAAAGATTTAACAGACCACAAAATAAGCGGTTTTATTTCTCCTATTAATAATTTAAACAACGCGAGTTTATTCTCAGCTTCTGGCATTAATATCACAAGAACGTGATACACTTCAGGATAGTGACCTCCCACCATAATATATAACATCATACATCTCCTAGGAGATGGGTTTTACATTATGGAAAATACTAAGAATAGCGATCAGAACTTTCTCCACCTTTGCTACGAGCTGCCCGAGTTTGTACTGCGTACTTGGACTACGTGCATTAGCTCACGCTAGTAGTCGCCGATACTTTTATAGTTTACTATACTATATTCGGCATGAAACTCTTTGATTCCGATCCTTGAGTTTCTTATTCGGTTTTAAAACAATGTGGGATTTAATTCCCCTTAATTTAAATAATACAATTTAATGTATTTTACTCTCCTACCGAC